>NC_045449.1:34576048-34599188 GCF_002776525.5 Piliocolobus tephrosceles
ATTTTTTTTTTTTTTTTTTTTTTTTTTTTTTTTTTTTGAGACAGAATCTAACTCTGTTGCCCAGGCTGGAGTGCAGTGGTGCGATCTCAGCTCGTTGCAACCTCTGTCTCCTAGGCTCAAGCGATTCTCCTGCCTCAGCCTCCAGAGTAGCTGGGGTTACAGGTGCATACCACCACACCCAGCTAATTTTTATATTTTTAGTAGAGACAGGGTTTCGCCATTTTGGTCAGGCTGGTCTCTCCTGAACTCAGGTGATCCGCCCACCTCAGCCTCCCAAAGTGCTGAGATTACAGGTGTCAGCCACTGCGCCTGGCCTAAACACAAATAAAAAACTAAATTGAAAATGAATATTTAGGCCGGGCGCAGTGGCTCATGCCTGTAATCCCAGCACTTTGGGAGGCCGAGGCGGGTGGACACGAGGTCAGGAGATTGAGACCATTCTGGCTAACAGGGTGAAACCCCGTCTCTGCTGAAAAAATACAAAAAATATTAGCCGGGCGTGGTAGCGGGCGCCTGTAGTCCCAGCTGCTCCGGAGGCTGAGGCAGGAGAATGGCGTGAACCCGGGAGGCGGAGCTTGCAGTGAGCCGAGATCGCGCCCCTGCACTCCAGCTCCGGCGACAGAGTGAGACTCTGTCTCAAAAAAAAAAGAAAAAACAAAATGAATATTTAGCTGGCCGCAGTGGCTCACGCCTGTAATCCTAGCACTTTGGGAGGCTGAGTTGGGAAGATTGCTTAAGCCTAGGAGTTCCAGACCAGCCTGGGCAATGCAGGGAGACCCTGTCTCAAATAAAAAGCAAATAAATTAGTTGACTATAGTGGTATGTCCCTGTAGTCCCAGCAACTGGGGAGGCTGAGGCAGGGGTATCCCTTGAACTTGGGAGATCCAGGCTGCAGATCTCCCAGGCTACAGTGAACTATGATTGTGCCACTGCATCCCAGCCTGGGCAACGAGCTAGACCCTGTCTCAAAAAAAAAAAAAAGGAAGAAAAGAAAGAAAATGAATATTTGTTTAGAATCCAAGAAGAAACCACAATAAATTTCAAATTTTCAAAAACTTGCAAAAAATATCACCAAGTTTAGGAAAATAACTATAATTATATATTTATTACTATATTATATATTTACTACTACATATATATGTATATAATTTTTTTAAAATGAGACGGGGTCTCACTCTGATGCCCAGGCTGGTCTTGAACTCCTGGGCTCAAGCAATCCTCCCACCGCAGCCTACCAAAGTGATGGGATTACAGGTGTGAGCCACTGCACACAGCCCAAAATATATTTTTTATGAATTAACTTATTAACACAACTAGAATACTTTTTGCTATATTTTTTGGCTACACAGTCTTTGTCTCTTCATATGACAATTTAAAATATCTTTTTTTTTTTTTTTCGTAGCTTACTGCAACATCAAACTCCTGGGCTCAAGTGATCCTCCTGTCTCAGCCTTGAGTACCTGGGACTACAGGTGTGTGCCACCACATCCAGCTAATTTATTTCATTTTATTTTTAGTAGAGACAAGGTCTCACTAAGTTACCCAAGCTGGTCTCAAACTTCTGGGCTCAAGTAATCCTCCCACCTCGGCCTCCCAAAGTGCTGGGATGGCAGGCACAAGACACCATGCCCAGCCTAAATATCATTTTAAATTTCATTTTCTAAGGAAAGGGTCGAAAGATAATTCATCTGTCCTCCAGCGGTTGCTTTAAAGTTTTTTGTTTGTTTGTTAGTTTTCTGAGCTAGAGTTTCACTCTTGTCGCCCAGGCTGGAGTACAATGGTGTGATCTTGGCTCACCGCAACCTCAGCCTCCCAGGTTCAAGCGATTCTCCTGCCTCAGCCTCCCAAGTAGGTGGGATAACAGGCATGCGCCACCATGCCAGGCTAATTTTGTATTTTTAGTAGAGACGGGGTTTCTCCGTGTTGGTCAGGCTGGTCTCAAACTTCCTGACCTCAGGTGATCTGCCCACCTCAGCCTCCCAAAGTGCTGGGATTACAGGCGTGAGCCACTGCGCCTGGCCGAAATTTGTTTTTTATGATATTTTAAAAGAGTGTCTTTCAACTACATGATTCATTATTATGTAAAATTTTAGGACTGTTGTCAAAACTTCCATCAATTCTATCCCAAATAAGCTGTAAGATTTTAGGGCATTTCATGTTTTCTTGTTAAGATTAATCATAAGTATTCTTTGATTTGACAATAACCATTATGAGTCTGTTGTTGAAGTCCTTGTTTTAGTGGCGAATCCTCAGTATTTAATGACTTCTACTGATGTCAATATTTTGTGTTAAATCAGCAAGAACTCAAAATCTTTTTCTTAGGGGTTCCTATCTTGCCCTCATCTTCATTAATGGTATTATCCAGCAAACTAGAAGTTTATTTATTACCTCTATTCAAGTGTTGTCTCTTCCTCTTAACACTAGTACTTTCTGTAGAACCTGAAATTTTTGTTGTTGTTTAATTCATTTCTTGATGTCAGAGTATTTACTAATCACATATCTTCATCACTTTTGTTTTAATCACATATCTTCATCACTTTTGTTTTATATTCTACTGATTTTTTTTCACCCTGTCTTGTTTTTTGTTTGTTTGTTTTTTGAGATGGAGTCTTGCTCTGTCTCTCAGACTGGAGTGCAGTGGCAAGATCTCGGCTCCTGCAACCTCCGCCTCCTGGGTTCAAGTGATTCTCCTCCCTCAGCCTCCTGAGTAGCTGGGATTACAGGCATATGCCACCACGCCTGGCTAATTTTTGTATTTTTAGTAGAGATGGGGTTTCACCATGTTGGCCAGGCTGGTTTCAAACTCCTGACCTCGTGATCTGCCCGCCTTGGCCTCCCAGAGTGCTGGGATTACAGGTGTGAGCCACTGTGCCCAGCCTTCACCCTGTCTTATGGTGCTTATATTCTACTAATTTTTAATCTGAAAGTTTTACAGTTCCTTTTTTTTTTTTGAGACGGACTCTCACTCTGTCACCCAGTCTGGAGTGCAGTGGCTGGATCTCAGCTCACTGCAAGCTCCGCCTCCCGGGTTTACGCCATTCTTCTGCCTCAGCCTCCGGAGTAGCTGGGACTACAGGCGCCCACCACCTCGCCCGGATAGTTTTTTGTATTTTTTAATAGAGACGGAGTTTCACCGTGTTAGCCAGGATGGTCTCGATCTCCTGACCTCGTGATCCACCCGTCTCGGCCTCCCAAAGTACTGGGATTACAGGCTTGAGCCAGCGCGCCCGGCCTTTTACAGTTTCTTAATAAATAAATGTAAAAATTTCAAAACAAGGTACCCTTCATATTCAAGTCAGGAGTCTGTGGCTTCTTGCTTTTTGGTTGACATGTTACAAAATGTCATTTCATTCGCTTCATGGGTAAAAATCAACCTCGTGTTCCAGTGCATGTTCCCAGCCTCCCCCAGGGCGTGCTGCAGCCACCTGGCCATTGGGTTCTTTAAGCAAGCCAAGCTTCTTCCAGCCTTGGGGCCTTTGTACTGATCGAGATCTTTCCCTAGAATGCTCTTTCCTCCAGATCTTTACTTACCTAGCTGCTGATTACCATTCAGATCTCAAATGGTAAAAGTTCTGGGATTACAGGTGTGAGCCACCTCTTCAGAGAGGCCTTTCCTGGCCATCCTGGTCTTAAGTAGCCACAAGTGCTATTATATCAACCTACCTGAAAGCTTTACAATGCAATTATTGCTATCTATCATCTGTTTATCTTTCTGTTTCCCTCACTAGAATGTAAGCCCACGAGAACAGAAACCTGATCAGTTTTTTGTTTTTGTTTTTCCTGAGATGGAGTCTCGCTCTGTCACCCAGGCTAGAGTACAGTGGAACAATCTCAGCTCACTGCAACCTCTGTCTCCTGGGTTCAAGCATTCTCTTACCTCAGCCTCCCAAGTAGCTGGGATTACAGATGCATGCCACCACACCCAGCTAATTTTTGTATTTGTGGTAGAGACAGGGTTTCACCATGTTGGCCAGGCTGTTCTCAAACTCCTGACCTCAAGTGATCCGCCCACCTCGGCCCCCCAGAGTGCTGGGATTACAGGTGTGAGCCACTGTGCCCGGCCTATTTTGGATAACGGAAGTGTTTAACAGGTACCGCCATTGCTGAAGTTGTTGGCTCCTCCTGCCATGGGGAATTTAGTAACTGGCCCATTCTTCTTGACCCACAACATGTTGTCCTTTGCTGACTTCTCTTTTTTCATAGAATTTCATTGCCTTCTTCCTCCTTTGAGTTCTAAGCCTCCTGAACTTCTGTTCTGAGGCCCGCCCAAAGGACATAAATATCATTTTACATTGCAACAACATCTGTCTCAAGAAAGATTTATTGGCTTCTCCAGAGGAATTCAGCTTCCTCTAGACTTCTACTTTCCCTCTCTTCCCTAGGGCTTGCTTTTCTTTTCTTTCTTTTTTTTTTTTTTTTTTGAGACGGAGTCTCGCTCTGTCGCCCAGGCTGGAGTACAGTGGCCGGATCTCAGCTCACTGCAAGCTCCGCCTCCCGGGTTTACGCCATTCTCCTGCCTCAGCCTCCCAAGTAGCTGGGACTACAGGCGCCCGCCACCTCGCCCGGCTAGTTTTTTGTATTTTTTAGTAGAGACGGGGTTTCACCGTGTTAGCCAGGATGGTCTCGATCTCCTGACCTCGTGATCTGCCCGTCTCGACCTCCCAAAGTGCTGGGATTACAGGCTTGAGCCACCGCACCCGGCCAGGGCTTGCTTTTCATAACCAAAAGACCCATCCATGATTTCTCCTACAACAGGAGGAATTCTGTAGCATCCCTCATAATGTGAAAACTGTTGCCATCAATTTTTTTTAATACAAGTAGTAATTTTCCCTTCCTTTGACACTTATTTCTGCACGTCCAGTTTTTTCCTCTAGTCTCTCCAGTCCCAAGTATGAGGACTACCTTTTCCATAAGGCCTTTCCCAACTTTCCAAGTCAAAAATAAATCTTTTCTTGAACTTCAATTGTACTTTTTCTGTATGTGCCTTATAATACTCACTACTTTCCATATTATGTTTCTTTATATACATATCTTATCTCCCCTGTAACATTTTAAACTCCTTCAGGTTAAGATCCGTGTTTGTTTGATAGGGCGCAGTGACTTGAAAACAGTGGATGCTGGCTTTAGGGTTAATTGTGACCATCTAGAAGATCTCAAGGATACCCCTAAATAGTGCTAGGATATTCTCAGCCGACACAGTTTCCACTTCCTGGATAAATGAAACTGGGATGATCTTGGAAAACAGTTTCACTTGTGAGTGGGACAAGTGATTTTAATCTCCTCACCATTACTTAGTGTTAAAAAATATCCTTCAAAATTGGGAGCCAGCTATAGAGCAGATCTGCTAGTGAACAGGTGTTTTTTAATTTATTTGTGTGTGTGTGTGTGAGACAGGGTCTCACTCTGTTGCCCAGTCTGGAGTGCAGTGGCATGATCATGGCTTACTGCAGGCTGGACCTCCCTGGGCTTAAGGGATCCATCAATCTCAGCCTCCTGAGTAGCTGGGATTACAGATGCACGCCACCACGCCCAGCTAATTTTTGTATTTTTATTAGAGACAGGGTTTCACCATGTTGCTCAGGCTGGTCTCGAACTCCTGACCTCAAGCAATTCACCTGCCTCTGCCTCGCAAAGTGCTGGGATTACAGGCATGAACCACCAAGACTGGCCTATATACTTTTTAATGACATTAAAATTTATTAACAAAGGGGATTCACTTCATCATTTTTGTACTAGAGTGGGAACTTAAGAAAATGGATATAGGATGGGAATATCATTAAATACTAAGCAAAATAACCCTGGAAAGTAGAGTATCTATATAGATTACTGGAACAGGAGTTAAAGAGAAGAAACCCAGTATTTGCTCAGATAGCGATATACAGAATAAATAATAATGAGGAGGAAGAGGAAAAGAAGTATTTATTGAGTTATTTGTATGTGCTGGGTACTACAGGTACATTATCTCATTAATCCAGCAAGTGTTAAGAGACTGAATGTTTGTGTCTCCTCAAAATTCATATGTTGAACTCTAAACCCCCAATGTGATGGTATTAGGAGGAGGGCCTTTTGGAGGTGATTGAGTGATGAGGGTAAAACCATCATGAATGAGATTAGTGCCCTTAGCAAAGAGACCCAGAGATCTCCCCAGCCCTCTTTCTGCCATATGAGGACACAAGGAGAGGTCAGCAGGCTGCAACCCAGAAGAGGGCCCTCCCCAGAGCCTGACCCTGCTGGTACCCTGATCTCAGACTTCTCGCCTCCAGAACTGTGAGAAATAACACTGTTGCTTCTAAGCCACCTAGTCTATGGTAGTTTCCATAGCAGCCTGAACCAAGACAGTTAGGAAATATTCATTACACAGGTCACTAAATAGAGATGACTCAGAATGTACGTCATGGAGCTGGAATTCAAACCCAGTCCTGTCTATTTCCAGGGCACAAGTTCTTAAGTGCTCAATGGGCAAACCATATTAGAAAGGAGTGGGCTCCCAGAAACTAAAGACGCCAGGACAGGTCAAAGCCCCTCTCCCTAGCACTCCTGCCAGCAGCTGCAGGCATCCCAATCCCCCTGCTTAGCCTCCCAAAGAGCAAAGCTCACTGCACGCCTAGGAGAGTGGGGGCGGGGAGAGGCGTCACCACCAAGGCTGAGAGGGAAGAAAGGGACCTCACTGTGTTCACAGTGTTAGGTGATGTTGGCTGGAATTGTTTGCCTTCGCCTCTAGCTGGAAAAATGGAATTTGCAGGCAGAGCTATTTTACGATACGCAGCTGTGTGCCAGGAACAGTACTATTGAGTCATGATGATGCAAAACAGCCCAGTTTTACCGAATGTTTTAGGTTCTGTTTCTTTTCTTTTCTTTTCTTTTTTTTGAGACGGAGTTTCACTCTTGTCGCCCAGGCTGGCGTGCAATGGCGTAATCTTGGCTCAGTGCAATCTCCGCCTCCCAAGTTCAAGCAATTCTCCTGCCTCAGCCTCCCGAGTAGCTGGGATTACAGGTGACCGCCACCACGCCCAGCTAATTTTTGTATTTTTAGTAGAGACGGGGTTTCACCACGTTGGCCAGGCTGGTCTCGAACTCCTGACCTCAGGTGATCCGCCCACCTCGATCTCCCAAAGTGGTGGGATTACAGGCGTGAGCCACCGTGCCTGGTCTAGGTTCTGTTTCTGTTGTGACATTCTCACTAAGAGCCAGACACTGTGCTAAGAGTGATACGTGCATTATCTCATGTAATCTTTACAATAGCCCTTGTGGCACCAGGGTTGTGTTAACTGATAAACAACTAAACTTTAGAGAGATTAAGGAATTGTCCCCTGGGTCTTGCCGCTAGAAAAGCACATTTAGCAGGGAGTGGTGGCTCGTGCCTGTAGTCCCAGCTACTCTGGAGGCTGAGGAGGATGATCTCTTGAACCCAGGAATTTGAGTACATCTTAGGCAACATAGTGACAACCTGTCTCTCAAAATAAAAGAAAGAAAAAAAAGAAAAAAAGGCCAGGCGCAGTGGTTCACGCCTGTAATCCCAGCACTTTGGGAGGCTGAGATGGGCGGATCACGAGGTCAGGAGATCGAGACCATCCTGGTTAACACAATGAAACCCCATCTCTACTAAAAAAATACAAAAAAATTAGCCAGGTGAGGTCGTGGGTGCATGTAGTCCCAGCTACTTGGGAGGCTGAGGCAGGAGAATGGCATGAACCCAGGAGGTGGAGTTTGCAGTGAGCTGAGATCACACTACTGCACTCCAGCCTGGGTGATAGAGCAAGACTCCATCTCCAAAATAAAAAGAAAATAAAAGAAAAAAAAAAAATGTAGCAAGCGGAAGCCAGGTCTATTAGGAATTTTATTGCTCTCTCTGCTAACTCCTCATGAAGTTGTAACTCACCATAATCTCTGTCAAAACAGCTCTTGTGATCCAGCTTAGAAATATCCAGCCATTGATGCTGGGTGTGGTGGCTCATACCTGTAATTCCAGCACTTTGGGAGGCTGAGCTGGGTGGATCAGGTTAGGTGTTTGAGACCAACCTAGCCAACATGGTGAAACCCCATCTCTACTAAAATACAAAAATTAGCCAGGCGTGGTGGTGTGTGTCTGTAGTACCAGCTACTTGGGAGGCTGAGGTATGAGAATCGCCTGAACCTGGAGGCAGAGTTTTCCGTGAGCCAAAATTGTGCCACTGCAGTCCAGCCTGGGCAACAGAGGAAGACTCTGTCTCAAAAAAAAAAAAAGAAAAGAATAAAAAAGAAATATCCAGCACAGGCTGGGCACAGTAGCTCACATCTATAATCCCAGCACTTTGGGAGGCCAAGGCAGGAGGATCACTTGAGGCCAGAAGTTCAAGACCAACCTGGGCAACATAGCAAGACCCTGTCTCTACAAAAATAAAACATTAGCTAGGCGTGGTGGTGTGTGCCTGTAGCCCTAGCTACTATGGAGGCTGAAGTGGGAGGATAGCTTAAGCCCAGAAGGTTGAGGCTGCAGTGAGCCACGATTGCGTCACTGCACTCCAGACTTGGTGACAGAGCGAGACCTAGTCTAAAAAAAAAAGAAAAAGAAAATCCCAGCTACAGTCTTTGTACCAGCAGTACCTAACAAAGTGTTTTCTACATAGAAACTGAATTGAAGCTTAGGCAACTGAGCAAGACCCTGTCTCAAAAAAATAAACAACTTTTTGGTAGCTTAAATAGTATGAAAAAAAGGAAACTGGTCAGGTGTGATGGCTCATGCCTGTAATCCCAACATTTTGGGAGGCCGAGGAGGGTGGATCACCTGAGGTCAGGAGTTCTAGACCAGCCTGGCCAAAATTTTAAATTTTGTAAAAATACAAAAATTAGCCGGGCATGGTGGCAGGTGCCTGTAATCCCAGCTACTCGGGAGGCTGAGGCAGGAGAATCGCTTGAACCCAGGAGGCGGAGATTGCAGTGAACCGAGATTGCGCCATCACACTCCAGCCTGGGGGACAAGAGCGAGACTTTGTCTCAAAAAAAAAAAAAAAAAAAAAAAACCAGAAAAGAAACTGAATTGAATTAAAAGATGCTGACAGATCTCTTTAATTATAGATGTCAATGTGATCGTTCACAAGCACATTGAAAAATTCACACCATGGAAAAGAACTAAAGTGCCATCCTAATTCATCAGAGCCTTCTGTTTCCTGTAACAAAGAAGAACTCACAAGATCAGGATTCCAAGGTGATGCGTTTTTCTCTAAAAGTACAAATGAGTCAGATGCTGTAATTGCTGCTGGAGATAGTAGTTAGGTAGGCATGTCTGGCTTCGTGAACAGCGTCTTCCTCAATGCTTCCCCTGCAGTGATGAGGAAAGAAAGTCTCAGCTGTCTGCTTTGGCTCCCCCTGTATCCCAGCTGCCAACACAGTCCCTGGCAGGTAGGAAGCTCTAGGTAAATCCGTGTGGAAGGTCATTGGGCTGTTCTCAGGGTACTGGGACTGGGAAAAGCAATTCATATTTATCGAGCACCCACTGTGCATCAGTACTATGCTAAGTGATGGGGGTACAAAGGTGCATTCAGGACACCTACACCATTTTTTGTAGGGCCAAGTGCAGAATGAAAATGAGGGGCACCTAGATTTTATTCAGACACCGTAGTATTAAAAATTTCAAGACAGTGACAGCAGGGCACTGAACCAAGTGTGGGGTTCTTCTGATCATAGGGTCTTGTGAGCCTGCACAGCTTACATGATCGGAAAGTTGGCCCTGTGTGAAATGTGTGTGTGTGTGTGTGTATATATATGTGTGTATGTATATATATATTTTTTTGTAGAGATGGGGTTTTGCTATGTTGCCCAGATTGGTCTCAAACTCATGGCCTCAAGCAGTCCTCCCTCCTTGGCCTCTCAAAATGCTGGCATTACAGACATGAGCCCCAGTGCCTGGCCTATTTTTGATTTTCATTATTACTATTATTATTTTATTTATTTATTTATTTATTTATTTATTTATTTATTTATTTATTTTGAGACAGAGTCTCGTTCTGTCACCCAGGCTGGAGTGCAGTGGCGCAATCTCGGCTCACTGCAAGCTCTGCCTCCCGGGTTCACGCCATTCTCCCGCCTCAGCCTCCCGAGTAGCTGGAACTACAGGCACCTGCCACCACGCCTGGCTAATTTTTTGTATTTTTAGTAGAGATGGGGTTTCACCGTGTTAGCCAGGATGGTCTCGATCTCCTGACCTCATGATCCACCCACCTTGGCCTCCCAAAGTGCTGGGATTACAGGGAGGAGCCACCACACCCGGCCTATTATTACTATTATTTTTAGGGACTGGGTCTCACTCTGTCACCTAGGCTGGAGTGCAGTGACATGATCACAGCTCACTGCAGTCTCTAACTTCTGGGCTCAAGCGATCCTCCCACCTCAGCCTCCCATGTGGCTGGGACTATAGGCATGCATCACCACACCGGGCTATCCCTGGATGAATTAGAAAGTTTCTGTTGTCATTGCCAAGCGCAGTGTGTGCAACCAATACCACGATACATTTTAGAGCATTTTATCACTCCCAAAAGCAACCCCGTACCCATTAGCAGTCACACCCATTTTCCTCCATTTCTCCTAGTCCCTGGAAACCACTCATCTACTTTCTGTCTCCATGAATTTGCCTGTTCTGGACATTTCATATAAATGGAATGACACAATATTCTTTTGTGACTGTCTTCTTTCACTTAGCATAATATTTTCAAGGTTCATCCATGTTGTAGCATCAGTATTCTATTTCTTTTTGTTGCCAAATAATATTCCACTGCATGGATATACTGCATTTTATGTATCCATTCACCAGCTGATGAACATTTGGGTTGTTTCCACTTTTTGACTATTAAAAATAATACTGTAGCCAGGCACAATGGCTCATGCCTGTAATCCCAGCACTCTGGGAGGCTGAAACAGGAGGATCACTTGAGTCCAAGAGTTTGAGACCAGCCAAGGCAATATAGTGAGATTCCATCTCTATAAAACATAAAAAATTAGTCAGGCTTGGGGCCGGGCACAGTGGCTGGCACCTGTAATCCCAGCACTTTGGGAGACCGAGGCGGGCGGATCACCTGAAGTCAGGGGTTTGAGACCAGCCTCACCAACATGATGAAACCCCATCTCTACTAAAAATACAAATATGAGGCCGGGCGCGGTGGTTCAAGCCTGTAATCTCAGCACTTTGGGAGGCTGAGACGGGTGGATCACAAGGTCAGGAGATGGAGACCATCCTGGCTAACACGGTGAAACCCCGTCTCTACTAAAAAAATACAAAAAACTAGCCGGGCGAGATGGCGGGCACCTGTAGTCCCAGCTACTTGGGAGGCTGAGGCAGGAGAATGGCGTAAACCCGGGAGGCGGAGCTTGCAGTGAGCTGAGATCCGGCCACTGCACTCCAGCCTGGGCGACAGAGCGAGACTCTGTCTCAAAAACAAAGAAAAAAAAATACAAATATGAGCCTGGTGCAGTGGTGCACACCTGTAGTCCCAGCTACTTGGGAGGCTGAGGCAGGAGAATCGCTTGAACCTGCGAGGCGGAGGTTGCAGTGAGCCGAGATCGTGCCACTGCACTCCAGCCTGGGTGATAGAGTGAGACTCTGTCTCCAAAAAAAAAAAAAAAAATTTAGTTGGGCTCAGTGATGTGGGCCTGTATTCTCAGCTACTTGGGAGGCTGAGGTGGGAGGATTGTTTGAACCCAGGAGGTCAGTCAAGACTGCAGTAAGCCACAATTGCACCACTGCACTCCGGCCTGGATGACAGAGCAAGACATTGTCTCAAATAAATAATAATAATAATGCTGCTATGAACATCCATGTCAAGTTTTTGTGTGGGCAAGTTTTTATTTCTTTTTCAGGTACATATCCAGGAGTGGAAGTGCTGAATTATATGGTATGTTAGTCCGTTTGTATTGCTACAAAGGAATACCTGTGGCTGGGTAATTTATAAAGAAAAAGGGTTTATTTTGGCTCATCGTCCTGCAGACTGTACAGGAAGCATGGTGCTGAAGCTGGCGAGGGCCTCAGGGAGCTTATGATCATGGCAGGGGTGAAGGAGGAGCAGGCACGTCATGCAGTGAAAGAAGGAGCAAGGGCTGGAGAAGTGCCATGCTCCCCCAAACAACCAGATCTTGAGTGAACTCATAGAGTGAGAACTGGCTCATTACTGTGAAAACAGCACCAAGCCATTCACGAAGGATCTGACCCCATGACCCAAACACCTGCAGTTAAAGAGGGCCTTCCAATCACCTCCCAACATTGGAGGTCACATTTCAACGTGAGATTAGAGAGGACAAAACATCCAAACCATACCATATGGTCACTCCATGTTATTGTATTTTTTTAAATAAGAACTTCATTGAGATAGAATTCATTTACCATGAAATATACCCTCTTGAAATGTACAATTCAGTGGTTTTTAATATATTTACCAAGTTGTGCAACCATTATTATCTAATTCTAGATCATTTTCCTCACCCACCCCCGCCAAAAAAAAAAAAAATCCCCATACCCCTGAGGCAGTCAATTCCCATTCCCCACTTCCCGCAGGACCTGGCAATCGCTCATCTATTTTCTGTCTTTATGGATTTGTGCCGAGACCAGCACAGTCAGGGAGACCCTAACCCAGCAGCGCTAGAGGAATTGAAGACACACACACAGAAATATAGAGGCGTGAAGTGGTAAATCAGAGGTCTCACAGCCTTCAGAGCTGAGAGCCCCGAACAGAGATTTACCCATGTATTTATTAACAGCAACTCAGTCATTAGCATTGTTTCTATAAATATTTGATTAACTAAAGGTATCCCTTCTGGGAAACGAAGGGATGGGCTGAATTAAAGGAACAAGTTGGGCTAGTTAACTGCAGCAAGAGCATGTCCTTAAGGCACAGATCGCTCATGCTATTGTTTGTGGCTTAAGAATGCCTTTAAGCTGTTTTCCGCCCTGGGCGGGCCAGGTGTTCCTCGACCTCTTTCTGGTAAACCCACAACCTTCCGGTGTGGGCTTTATGGTCATCGTGAACATGTCACAGTGCTGCAGAGATTTTGTTTATGGCCAGTTTTGGGGCCAGTTTATGGCCAGATTTTAAGGGCTTGTTCCCAACAGATTTGCCTATTCTAGACATTTCAGAGAAATGGAGTCATAAAATATGTGACCTTTTGGACAGGCGTGGTGGCTCACACTTGTAATACCAGCACTTTGGGAGGCCGAGGCTGGTGGATCACCTGAGGTCAGGAGTTTGAGACCAGCCTGGCCAACATGGCAAAACCCCGTCTCTACTAAAAATACAAAAATTAGCAAGGTGTGGTGGCAGGTGCCTGTAATCCCAGCTACTCGGGAGGCTGAGGCAGGAGAATCACTTGAACCCAGGAGGCAGAGGTTGCAGTGAGCCGAGATCATGCCATTGTATTCCAGCCTGGGTGACAGAGTGAGACTCCGTCTCAAAAAATAATAATAATAATTAAAAAAAAAAAAAAGAATATGTGACCTTTTGTGTCTAGCTTCTTTCACTTAGCATAGTATTTCCAAGATTCATCCATGTTGGAGCATATATATATGTGTGTATGTATAATGTCCTTTTTATAGATGAGGCAATCAGGACTCTTGGAAGCTAAAGGATTTACTCAAAGTCACACAAGTGGCAAGTGGCAGTATTAAGGTGACCAACCCATCCCAGTTCACCCAAGACTATCCCAATTTTAACACTGAAAGTCCCATATCATGGGAAACCCCTTAGTCCTGGGCAAACCAGGAGACCTGGTCACCCTAGTTGGGATTCAGTAAAAGGTAAAAGAGAACCAGTGTATTCCTAGTGAGGATTCAGAATTGGCTGAAATGCACACCAATTGTGAACACTAACTAGGAATACTTGAAATGGCTTTGTGTGATTAAAAGGTGCAGTACTCTTCAGGTGAAACCAAACCAGTGTATCCTAGAATAATAGAAAATTTGGACATTATCTCAATATCCCCTAAATCAATCTCTGAGCTTCTTTCATTTATTTACCTAAGTCTCCACTTTAGTATTTCCCAAATTGTCCCCTAACTCCTACTCGACTGTTTTTTCCCACAATTTATTTACTTATTATGTTTATTGTATCTGTCTGTCTCTCCCCCCCAGACTATAGGCCTCACAGGACCAGAGATCTCTGTTTTGTTCATTAAGTATCCTAATTGCCTAAAATCATGTCTGGCTTGCAGTAGGCCACACTCAAATAATCTTTACTGAATAATGCTTATGTGACACCAAGAGCTTGTGTCAGAATGTCTAGCTAGTACATCTTAATATCTCCCAGAAGAATAACAGTTACAATAAAATTCCGAGGCATAGTATGAAGTTTCTCTTTTTGGAAAGTTTTACGCTTCCAAACAAGCTGGAATAATAGTTCAATAAACATCCTAAACCTTTTACATATATTTACCAATCATTAACATTTCACCACATTTTCTGCTACACACATGTACACACATACAGCACTTTTTTTTTTTTTTTTTTTGAGATGGAGTCTCGCTCTGTCACCTGGGCTGGAGTGCAGTGGCACGATCTTGGCTCACTGCAACCTGACGGGGTTTCACTATGTTGGCCAGGCTGGTCTCGAACGCCTGACCTCGTGATCCACCCGCCTTGGCCTCCCAAAGTGCTGGGATTACAGGCATGAGCCACCGTGCCTGGCCAGCACAGTTTTTTAAAGGCAGGATGCAGCTGTCATGACACCTCACCCCTAAATATCTCATTACAGATCTCCTAGGAAAAGGTCATTCTGGTAAAAAACCACAATAGCACTCACTACAATCAGACTAAGAGAATTAACAGCAATTCAAGAAGACAATTTAATATACTATCTCCAGTGATCTTAAAAATGTCTAGCAGGCTTTCCTCCTCCCATCCAGGATCTACTTGAGGTTTACATATAGTATCTGGTTATCTCCTTGGTCTCTCTTAGTCTCAAAAAATCCCCACCTGTTGGTGTTTTCCATGACATTGAAGTTTTTGAGAATCTAGGCCAGTTAGCTTGCAGATTTTTCCAGATTCTGAATTTCCTTAATTGTTCCCTTATGTTTATTTGCATGTTAAACAATCCCAGCAGAATTCTACATAGGGGTGCTGTGTGTCTCTTAGTGCATTATAACAGGAGGCCATCCATTGTTTTACTATTAGTGAAGCCAAGTATGCTTGCTTGGTTAACAGGGTATTCACCAGATCTGTCCGTGGTAAAGATACATTTTTCCCTTTGAATTTATTAATTTTTTATTTTGAGGCGGAGTCTCACTCTATTGCCCAGGCTGGAGTGCTGGAGTGCAGTGGCACGATCTCGGCTCACTGCAACATCCACCTCCTGGGTTCAAGCAATTCTCCTGCCTCAGACTCCCAAGTAGCTGGGATTACAGGCATGCGCCACCACAGCTGGTTAATGTTTGTATTTTTAGTATTTCACCATGTCAGCAAGGCTAGTCTCGAACTCCTGACCTGAGGTGATCCGCCCACCTCAGCCTCCCAAAGTGCTGGGATTACAGGCGTGAGCCACCACGCCCAGCCTGAATTTATTAATTGATCTGTGGGGTACAACTTTGGAACCATGTAATTATCGTATTCCCCAACATCCTTTCACTCAATTATTTTATCATTGATAATAACCAGACTGAATCAATTATTACATTGGCAGTTACAAATTCAAATTCTATCATTTGTCTACATTTATTAGCTGGCATGCTTCTGAATCACTGTGAATTCATAGAGCTTTTTTTTTTTTTTTTTTTTACATTTCATTTAACGGGTTATAATCCATTATTTTTTGATGTACAAAATACATCAAATTGTCCTAAATTTGGCAAGTAGGGACTCTGATGTTTGAAAGATCTTTATAATCATCTAATGTATATGTCACAAAACATGATGAGTTTGGAGGACATAAAACTCTAAAATGTAGCTGGGTGCAGTGTCTCACACCTGTAATCTCAGCACTTTGGGAGGCTGAGGCGGGCGGATCACATGAGGTCAGGAGTTCAAGACCAGCCTGGGCAACATGGTGAAACCCCATCTCTACTAAAAATACAAAAATTACCCTGGTATGGTGGTGGGCACCTGTAGTCCCAGCTATTCAAGAGGCTGAGGAAGGAGAATCACTTGAATTCGGGAGCTGGAGGTTGCAGTGAGCCAAGATCATGCCACTGCACTCCAGGCTGGGCAACAGAGCAAGACTCTATCTCAAAAAGAAATTTAAAAACTCTAAAATGTAGACTATAGTCATATATATTTGTAATTTATTTTCATTTATATATATTTTTTGAGACAGGGTCTCACTCTGTCCCCCAGGCTGGAGTGCAGTGTCACCATCTTGGCTCACTGCAGCCTCCACCCCCCCGGGCTCAAGCAATCCTCCCACCTCAGCCTCCCAAGTAGCAGGGACTACAGGCACATGCCACCATCCCAGGCTAATTTTGTATTTTTTGTAGAGATAGGGTTTCACCATATTGCCTAGGCTGGTCTTGAACTCCTGGGCTCAGGCAATCCTCCAGCCTTGACCTCCCAAAGTGCTGGGATTACAGGTGTGAGTCATCATGCTCAGCCCTATTTATATATTTTTAAACACATTTTGGATAGTTTGTTGGCATAAAATGTTTGCTACCTGAAACAAGTTCAAAAACATCTGTTGACAATCCCTTTGATTTTCTTAGAAGATGTATTATAGAACATTTTCTTTGAACTAGATGTTGATGTGTTGTAATAAGACTTCTTCCTAAGAAACTCAATGGATTTTGGTCTTTACATGTTATTTGAGTTTGTAACAAGATTTTAAATAACTTTTTTTTTTTTTTTTTTTGAGACGGAGTCTCGCTCTGTTGCCCTGCCTGGAGTGCAGTGGCTGGATCTCAGCTCACTGCAAGCTCCACCTCCTGGGTTTATGCCATTCTCCTGCCTCAGCCTCCCGAGTAGCTGGGACTACAGGCGCCCACCACCTCGCCCGGCTAGTTTTTTGTATTTTTTTAGTAGAGACGGGGTTTCACCGTGTTAGCCAGGATGGTCTCGATCTCCTGACCTCGCGATCCACCCGTCTCGGCCTCCCAAAGTGCTGGGATTACAGGCTTGAGCCACCATGCCCGGCAATTTTAAATAACTTTAACCTCAACTTTTTAAAGTGGCCCAGGAAGAGTTGGGGAGTTAATACAACTGCATTGCATGCCAGATCGCTGTTGCATTTTCGTTTCCTGAGCAATGTTGATGGACTGTGAAAATAGGAGAAAACTCTAAAGAGCCCCAAATAGAAAGGCTTGGGTTAGGCTGCAGGTAATAGAAAACCAGATAACAATGGTTTCACTCCATGGAGACTATATTTCTTCTCATGTAATAAGAAACCCAAAGGTATTCTACTCAGGGCTAGTGGAGCTGCTCAATGATATCATTAAAGCTTCCTCTTTCTCTCCACTCCACCATCCTTAGTTTGTTGTTTTTGTCCTTGTGGTCACAAAATGGCTGCTGAACCTCTAAGCTATTGCATCGGTGTTCTAGGTCAGGAAGAAGAGGGAAGGGTCATGAGGCCAAATGGAATCATCCCTATTAAGAAACTTTTTCAGAAGCTCTAAGCAGATACTGTTCATAGCTTTTGGCTAGAATTGGAGCACATGCCCCCTTACTTACAAGGGAGTCTCTAGTAGAAGGAAACAAAGGAGAAAGGGGCTACAGCCAGGCACGGTGACTGACGCCTGTAATCCCAGCACTTTGGGAGGCCTAGGCGGGTGAATCACGAGGTCAGGAGTTTGAGACCAGCCTGGCCAAGATGGCGAAACCCTGTCTCTACTAAAAATACAAAAATTAGCTGAATGTGGTGGTGGGCGCCTGTAATCCCAGCTACTTGGGAGGCTGAGGCAGGAGAATCACTTGAACCCATGAGGCAGAGGTTGCAGTGAGTCAAGATCGTGCTACTGCATTCCAGCCTGGGCGACAGAGCAAGACTTCATCTCAAAAAAAAAAAAAAAAGACAGAGAAGGGAGACTACAAATAGCTTTTTGATACCCAGTAAGACAGTATCTTCCACAGCCATGTAAATAGCAAGGTATCCTTAGTTGACATTTCAGGGAAAAGAAATATAAAGAAGTTAACATGGTCATAGTCTGTGTGTCTGCTACTCATAAAGCAAAATCATTGGAACATGTTCTATGTACTATTACTTCATTGGGAATGTGAAGATTGAAATGATACACTGCCGGTCAGGCAGAGTGGCTCACGCCTGTAATCCCAGCACTTTGAGAGGTTGAGGCGGGTGGATCACCTGAGGTCACGAGTTTGAGACCAGCCTGGTCAAGATGGTGAAACTCTGTCTCTACCAAAAATACAAAAATTAGCCGGTCATGGTGGCGGGCACCTGTAGTCCCAGCCACTCCCAAGTGGGAGGCTGAGGCAGGAGGATCACTTGAACTCAGGAGGTGGAGGTTGCAGTGAGCCAAGATCCCACCATTGTGCTCCAGCCTGGGTGACAGAGCAAGACTCTGTCTTCAAAAAATAAACAAATAAACAATAAAATAAATAAAATAAAATAATATACTGCTTCATTTGCTCTCTAGAACATATTTTTGAAAGTTCCAAGTTGGAAGTTCTAGGACTCTGGACAATCAAGTGTACTCAGCTTCATGTTGCCTCTTCACTACAGTTTCTTTTCTGTTTTTTTGTTTGTTTGTTTGTTTTTTGAGACAGACTCTCCATCATCCAGGCTGGAGTGCAGTGGCGCGATCTCAGCTCACTGCGACCTCCACGTCTCAGTTTCAAGCAATTCTCCTGCCTCAGCGTCCCGAGTAGCTGGGACTACAGGCGCATGCCACCATGCCCAGCTATTTTTAAATTTATTTTATTTTATTTTATTGTGCTTTTAGCAGAGACAGGGGTTTCACCATGTTGACCAGGCTGGTCTGGAACTCCTAACCTCTAGTGATCTGCCCACCTCAGCCTCCCAAAGTGCTGGGAATACAGGCATGAGCCACGGTGCCTGGCCTCTTTTTTTTTTTTTTTTTTTTTTGAGACAGGGTCTTGCTCTGTCACCCAGGCTGGAGTGCAGTGGCACAATCTTGGCTCACTGCAACCTCTGCCTCCCAGACTCAAGCAATTCTCCCACCTGAGCCTCCTAAGTAGCTGGGACTACAGGTGCAAGCCACACAACAGTTTCAAGTCCAATCAAAACACAGAGGAATTGAACCACTCCACTGAAGTAACTATTTCAGTCAGAAATATGTTCTTGGCCAGCCATGGTGACTCACCCACCACTATGGGAGGCCAAGGCAGGAGGATCAATTGAGCCCAGAAGTTTGAGACCAGCTTGGGCAACATGGCGAAACCCTGTCTCTACAAAAAATACAAAATTAGCCAGACGTGGTGATGCATGCCTGTAGTCCACTACTTGGAAGCCTGAGGGGAGGATCGCTTGAGTCCAGGAGGTTGAGGCTGCAGTGAGCCATAATGCTGCACTCCAGCCGGGGGGACAGGGTGAGACCATGTCTCAAAAAAAAAAAAAAAAAAAATCAGTGTTGTCACCCAAAATATAACTTAAAAACCATAGCGATATTACTGTAATTCCTTGTCTTAATAGGCAAAATATAAACATGTAAATTTTTAAAAATAAAACTGTTGCATTAGGCTGCAAGCTCTCTTACATCTTCTATATCTGAGATTGGCAAACTATGGCTTACAGGCCACATTTGGACTGCTGCCTGTTGTAAATAAAGTTTTATTAGAACACAGCCATATCCATTAGTTTATGTATTGTCTAAGGCTGCTTTGTGACTACAAAGGCAGATCTGAGTAGTTGTGATGGAGACTGAATGGACCTCAAAGCCTAAAATACTTACTATTTGGGCTGGGCATCATAGCTCATAACTGTAATCTCAACACTTTGGGAGGCCAAGGCAGGTGGATCACCTGAGGTCAGGAGTTCAAGACCAGCCTGGCCAACATGGTGAAACCCCGTCTCTACTAAAAATACAAAAATTAGCCTGGCGTGGTGGCGGGCACCTGTAATCCCAGCTATTCAGGAGGCTGAGGCAGGAGAATCGCTTGAACCCGGAAGGTGGAGGTTGCAGTGAGCTGAGATGGTACCACTATACTCCATCCAGGGGCACAGACTGGGACTCGGTCTCAAAAAACAAAGAAACAAAGTAAAATACTATCTGACACTTTTTATAGAAAAAGTTTTATTTATCTTTTTAAATTTTCATTTATTTATTTTTATTTTATTTGTTTATTTATGTATGTATGTATTTATTTATTTATTTATTTAAGACAGAGTCTCACTCTGTTGCCCAGGCTGGAGTGCAGTGGCACAATCTCAGCTCACTGCAACCTCTGCCTCCCAGGTTCAAGCAATTCTCCCTGCCTCAGCCTCCCAAGTAGCTGAGACTACAGGCACCCACCACCATGCCTAGCTGATATTTTTTTTCGTTTTTCATTTTTTCTTTTGTATTTTTAGTAAAGACGGGGTTTCACCATGTTAGCCAGACTGGTCACAAACACCTGACCTCAGGTGATTCACCTGCCTTAGCCTCCCAAAGTGTTTGGATTACAGACAGGAACCACGGCACCCGGCCTATTTATTTATTTATTTATTTATTTTATTTTTATTTTTATTTTTATTTTTTGAGACGGAGTCTCGCTCTGTCGCCTGGGCTGGAGTGCAGCGGCCGGATCTCAGCTCACTGCAAGCTCCGCCTCCCGGGTTTACGCCATTTTCCTGCCTCAGCCTTCCAGTAGCTGGGACTACAGGCGCCCGCCACCTCGCCCAGCTAGTTTTTTTTTTTTTTTTTTTTTTGTATTTTTTAGTAGAGATGGGGTTTCACTGTGTTAGCCAGGATGGTCTCGATCTCCTGACCTCGTGATCCGCCCGTCTCGGCCTCCCAAAGTGCTGGGATGACAGGCTTGAGCCACCGCACCCGGCCTTATTTATTTATTTTTTGTTTGTTTTTTGAGACAGAGTCTTGCTCTGTCGCCCAGGCTGGAGTGCAGTGGCGCGATCTCGGCTCACTGCAAGCTCCGCCGCCTCCCGGGTTCACGCCATTCTCCTGCCTCAGCCTCCCTAGAAGCTGGGACTACAGGCGCCCGCCACCACGCCTGGCTAATTTTTTTGTATTTTTAGTAGAGACAGGGCTTCACCATATTCGCCAGGATGGTCTTGATCTCCTGACCTCGTGATCTGCCTGCCTTGGCCTCCCAAAGTGCTGGGATTACAGGTGTGAGCCACTGTGCCCGGTCTATTTATTTAATTATTTATTTATTTTATTTATTTATTTTTAAGACATGGTCTTGCTCTGTCATCCAGGCTAGAGTGCAATGGCACCATCATGGCTCATTGCAGCTTTAACCTCTTGGGCTCAAGCAGTCTTCCTGCCTCAGCCTCCCAAGTAGCTGGAACTACAGGCATGCCCCACCACATCCAGCTAATTTTTTCAATTTTTTGTAAGATGAAGATGAAGAGATGGAGTCTTCCTGTGTTGCCCAGGCTCTTCTCGAACCCCTGGGCTCAAACAACCCTCCCGCCTCGGTCTCCTAAACAGCTGGGATTACAGGTGTGAACCACGGCACCCAGCCTATTTATCTTTACTTTGCATATATTAGGTGCTCAATAAATGTTTCATGATTTATTGAACAAATATATTGGAGCTTTCCAGTTGGACATAAAAAATTAACAAACTAGCTCTTTGTATAAATTTCTAGGCACGATAGTCAATTTTAACAAATTGTAACACAAAGCATTTTACAGTTCCCCAATTTACCTGGCATTTGCTTGTTTCCTTGTCATTTGTTATTTAGAAGAAGACCACATGCCTTGAAAAAATTGTTAGTGCTTTAGCATTCCAGATTGCAAAATCCTCTGTATTCAAGTTTTCAAAGAGTTGGCCTTTGAGCTAAATATGTCTCATTGATATGTTTTATTTGGCTCACAGAGTACTGTTGTTTATTTTTAAGCAACATTAGCTGCCAACATTTAAAAATAAGGTGACTTCACATAATAATCCAAGTTTCCCGCTTCTCCTGAAAATTTGAAAGATCTAGCGATGTGGGTACATGGTTTGGTTAGGCCCATAATCACCTGGGCCTGGTTGCTCCTGCTTCCTTAGATGGAGTGAGTACTCTCCTGTCTCCCCACCACTCCCAACAGCCTTACCTCTGGCTGCTTCCATCCAGGTACCATATCTGTGTGGCCTTTCTATAGACATTTGTATTTCGGATCCTTAATCTAGGGGAGTATCTTTTGCTACAAAGGCCCCTGAACTGCAACAGTAGCTGAAAACCATACATTTGCTTCATTTTCCAGACTTGAAAACAGATTTGTCCCTCTAAAGACAAAACAGGAAAGAATGACAATGCTATTAAGATGGTGACTTTCATTCCAGCTAAAAGGCAACTTCATCCTCCCACCCCCTCTTTTCTTTTTCAAACGAGCCTGAGGACTTCACCCTCTTGCCTTTCCGTTATTCAGCTCCTTCCACCCACTCCATCTCCTGGTGTTGTTTACCTCAAACCCTGGGGTACTGCCTCTCCCCACTTCCCTGCTTCCTTGCTGACTTTAAAAACAACCTTGGTCATTTTTGTTTTTAGAGTTTTATTGCTAATCACTGCAGCGAAACATACAGGAAATAACAGTACAGAGGAAATTATAACGTTTAGAAGCCCTTGTAGTTCTTAGTCATAGTCCCTGATTCCCTTAAAGCGGTGTCACCTGGAAGTGCATTATTTTTAGTCTCTCCTGTTAGACCCTCATAGCTGGTGGATGGAGAACAGAAAGGAAGAGTCTACCCTGCCTTGATAGAAGAGGAACCACTAGGTGGCAGCACAGGGCGTGTCTTTTCAGGTCTTTCTGCAACAGGCAGGCGGATGTGAGGCACCAAATTTTCTAGGAAGGGAGAACTTAGTACCATATCCGGGCAAGCATTTGGGCTGAGACCAATGGGAGAATACAAGTCAGCCAAGAGACTCCAGTCACATTGTGCTGTCAAGGAGCCAGCGGTGGAATTCTTGTCTCTTTGCCTTTCTCCTGATAAGTTGGCTGTTAGTTAACCTGTTGGGGCGGCTAGGAATCTTCCAGTCCAATACCTTCATTTAACAGATAAGTAAACCAAGGCCCTGAGAGATCTGACTTGCCTTTTGTGTGTGTGTGTGTGTGTGTGTGTGTGTGTGTGTGTGTGTGTGTGT
>NC_045449.1:34599198-34646883 GCF_002776525.5 Piliocolobus tephrosceles
TGTGTGTGTGTGTGTGTGTGTGTGTGTGTGTGTGTGTGTGTGTGTGTGAGACAGGGTTTTCCTCTGTCACCCAGGCTGGGGTGCAGTGAGGCAATCATAGCTCACTACAGCCTTCAACTCCCAGCCAGGCCCAAGGACCTCAACCTCCTGAGTAGCTGGGACCACAGGCGTGCACCACCAGGCCCAGCTATTTTTTAAATTTTTTTGTAGAGATGTGGGGGGCGGGTCTTGCCATGTTGCTCAGGCTGGTCTCAAACTCCTGGCCTCAAGCGATCTTCCCAGCTCAGCTTCCAAGGTGTTAGGATTACAGGTGTGAGCCATGGCACCTGGCCTTGACTTTCCTCTTGTTGGTGTCACGCTAGGAGTCCAGCCAAGTGTCTTTCTGGTTTCATTAGTGCCAGCTTATCCTTCTGGTCTGTCCCTCCCCGTTAAAAAGCATTTATTGGCTAGGATCATGCCTGTAATTCCAACACTTCAGGAGGCTGAGGTGGGAAGATCACTTGCGCCCAGGTGTTTGAGACAAGCCTGGGTAACATAGTGAGACCCTATCTCTATTTAAAAAGAAAATAGAAAAACATTAATTGAAGTCATTTAGTATGGTTAAAGACTAATTTTCCTAGCTTCAGAGGTGAAACTAAGAGGGAATTCTTTGCCTCTGATGACGTGGGACTTTCCACAGGAAACAGAGGCTTACCAGGCACAGGAAAATAAAAGCTTTATGTGTGCTTCCAGCTACCTAACCCACCTGGGGGAAAAGCAAAGACCCCTGGTCCAGAAGGGGGTGTTACAGCTGTCAGCACTCTATGAAGACTAGACTGTTTTCCCTTTTTATGGGATCAGCTGGTATAATTGTGGCATTTATCAAGAGAATCCTAGCATTGCAGGGCTAGGCCATGCATACCCAAAATAACTCACCAATCTTCTCAAATTACATTAGTAAAACTATTTGTATTCCTAGATTTAAATGCAAATTCAAACAACTGCACTATAACAAAAGCATGTCCTCAGGCTTCAGTTAATTTAGGGGGCAGTCTAGTGATCAAAGAGGAAATGCCTTATTGCAAGGTAGAATTTGCTTGAAGGGCTTGGGCCTCAGAAGGGAATTTTAATTTTCCTAGAATACTACCAAAAGTCTTGCTTGCTTATGTTGAAGCACTATTCTGGGAGTTACAAAGCCTTGCCACTCAAGTGTGGTCCTCCAACCAACAGCCACACTGAGGTTGGCAATGCAGAATCTAGCCAGGCATGGTGATACACGCCTGTAGTCTCAGCTCCTTTGAGAAGCTGATGTGGGAGGGTTGTATGAGCCCAGGAGTTCGCGGTTGCAGTGAGCTATGACAGAACCACTGCACTCCAGCGTGGGCGGCAGGGCAAAACTCCATTTAGGAAAAAAAAAGGAAGGAAAGAAAGAAAGAAAGAAAACGAAGGAAGGAAGGAAAGAAAAGGAAGAAAGAGAGAGAAGAAACAAAGAAAGATAAGGAAATGCAGGATCTCAGATCCAACCCATTCCTACTAAATCAACTCTGAATTTTAATAAGAAGTGTTTAACATTAATAAACATGTAACAGTTAACATTAATAAGCATATAACATATAACAGTAATAAGCATTTAACGTGCTTGTTAAAGTTTAAGCAGCACTGCTTTAGGATATCCAAGAGAAAAGGCCAAGAACAACAGCAACCAAACAAACCATACCCTTTCTCCTCCCAAACAGTCCCCACCTCAAGGAGCTCATAGACTGGTTTAGGAACACAAACCACACATATGGAAAGTGGCATGAAAATGATCATTAGGTCCGGGCACGGTGGCTCAAGCCTGTAATCCCAGCACTTTGGGAGGCCGAGACGGGCGGATCACGAGGTCAGGAGATCGAGACCATCCTGGCTAACACGGTGAAACCCCGTCTCTACTAAAAAAATACAAAAAACTAGCCGGGCGAGGTGGCGGCGCCTGTAGTCCCAGCTCCTCGGGAGGCTGAGGCAGGAGAATGATGTAAACCCGGGAGTCGGAGCTTGCAGTGAGCTGAGATCCGGCCACTGCACCCCAGCCTGGGCCACAGAGCGAGACTCCGTCTCAAAAAAAAAAAAAAAGAAAGGAAATGATCATTAGGTGGCTCACACCTGTAATCCCAGCACTTTGGGAGGCCAAGGCGGGTGGATCACAAGGGCAGGAGATCGATACCATCCCGGCTAACACAGTGAAACCCCGTCTCTACTAAACACACACACACACACACACACACACACACACACAAAGTAAAAAGAAATAAAAGAAGGATGTCATTAATGCTGCGTGGGCTCCCCTAGGACATGTAGGACACACACATTTGGAGAGGGTGCAAAAGAATGATTACAGTTAAGAGGCCGGGCGCGGTGACGCATGCCTGTAATCCCAGCACTTTGGGAGCTGGAGGCAGGCAGATGACTTGAGGCCAGGAGTTTGAGACCAGCCTGATTAACATGGTGAAACCTCATCTCTACTAAAAATACAAAAAAGCCAGGTGTGCTGGCGTGCACCTGTAATCTCAGCTACTCGGGAGGCTGAGGCAGGAGAATCGCTTGAACCCAGGAGGCGAAGGTTGCAGTGAGCCCAGATAGGACCAGTGCACTCCAGCCTGGATGACAGAGTAAGACTCTGTCTCAAAAAAGGAAAAAAAAAAAAAAAAAAAGACTGATTATAGTTAAGAGAGGTCAGTCTGGGCAGTCTTCCTGCAGGTGGTGAGATTTTCCTTGGCTCTTGAATAAGGTGATAAGCATGTATTAATGGAGATGGAAAGGACAGAGAAGGGCACTGCAAGTGGACAGACCAGGACAAATCTGTGAGGAGGCAAACTGTAAATTCTAGACAGTGGCCTACAAATACTTAGTTCTTTTATGCATGTTCCCAGACTTTCATTACATCCTTGCGGCTACACACATGTCACACATTAACGGGGCTGCACACACATGTTATTTCGTCGCATGTTACATTTTAGTCAGTGGTTCTCGTGGGACTTCTTCAGATGTGTTCACCCACAGACAGACTTTTTTCTTTGGATTCGTACAGGCAGGTCTTCACCTCTTCCTCTCTTGTGTCTTCAGCTGTGTTTGCTAGCTCTTCTTTCTAATCCGGTGGAAGGAAATCCCTTACATGTGCATTCTCCTGAATTGCTAGAGCCTTTCTTAACACTGGTGCAAATCTTCTCTGTAAAGCTCTTAATCAGATCTCATAAACGATTAGCCCAAATGCGTTTTCAGTTTCTAAAGTTAATCATCCTCGAGGGCCAGGAGTTAACATGAAAATGGGGAACTTGCGGTTGTTCCCCTGTCTTAACATCCAGATTTCGTTTGCAAAGTAAAAGTCATTCCACAGAAGATGAAATCAAGAGTCTCAGCGCGTATTTTCCAAATGAGGTGGTGTGATTGTATCCTCCTCATCCTTGCACATATGTGGCAACCTAAAGAGTTGTCCCAGAGGTGAAACAGTGGGATGAAGTGAAGACTGTCAGAGCAGCCCCCTGGGCGCCTGAGGGGAAGCACACAAGGGGAGCCGACCCCACAGCTTCCTGAAGCAACACCAGGAAATGAGACTCCGGATCATTTGGGGGGACATAATACCCTTTCTATAGTTCTTTAGAAGAGTTTACCTAGGCTGGGTATGGTGGCTCATGCCTGTAATCCCAGCACCTTTGGAGGCTGAGGCGAGAGGATTGCATGAGCCCAGTTCAACACCAACCTGGGCAACACAGGGAGACCCTGTCTCTGCAATTTTGTTAATTAGCTGGGCATGTTGGCACACGCCTGTGGTCCTAGCTACTCCGTAGGCTGAGGCAGGAGGATCGCTTGGGCCCAGAAGACAGGCTGCAGTGATGCAGTGAGCCAAGATCATGCTAACTGGGATGACAGAGCAAGCCCCTGTCTCAAAACAAAACAAAAGGAATAGTTCACCCATAAGCTGAGAGCCTCTTCCCTTGTCTGAGCCTTGCTGTGGGTTGCTGAAATCAGCGTGGAGCACTGGGTCTGTTGGGGTGGTGTATGCTCATCAGCTTCAGGGCTGTAGATTCCTTTGCCCAGCAACGCCCTGGCAAGGATAGTGTTGACTGCCCAACAGCAGCCAAGTGTTCATCTCTGTCAGGGCCTACCGGCAAGCAGCTTGTCACCAGCTGCCCAGCACACCCGGAAAAAAATGGTTCCTGTGTTCACACAGATAATTCGGGTTGATAGGAATAGCATCAGGGGAAGACAATGGTGTCACCAAATCAATACTTGTGCTTCACAAATTAAAGTCTTGGCTCTGGCCCTGAGTTTATATTCAGGAGGGCACGACTCCTGGACAGAGACTAACTGCAACAGACATTTTGCTCCCAATAACAGCAAATTCTCTTTTCTTCATAAGGAGTCAACTAGAGACTTGATATATTAAAGAAAATCCATTGAGGCTCATGCCCATAATCCCAGCACTTTGGGAGGCCGAGGTGGGTGGATCGCTTGAGCTCAGGACTTTGAGACCAGCTTGGGCAACATGGTGAAACCCTGTCTCTGCTTTTAAAAAAAAAAAAAAGTATATATATATATAGAGAGAGAGAGACAGACAGACAGACAGAGAGAGACAGAGAAAATCCATTGAGAGCATCCATTAACTGTGAATTTATGTTTGTTGTGGCATCTCTCTAGAAAATAACGTTGGCAAGCCAGAAGAGGGGACCTGCATGCTGGCATAAATGAAGATTTCTACACTCATGTTTGTAGCAGCATTATTCACAAAAGCCAAAAGGTGGGAGCCAATCAAATGTCCATTGATGGTAAACAAAATATGGTAGATACATACAGCAAAATATTCAACTTCAAAAGGAAGGAAATTTCAACATATGCTACAACATGGTTGAAACTTGACAACCTTATGCTAAGTGAAATAAGACAGTCACAGAAAAGCAAGTACAGTATGATTCCACTTCGATGCAGTACCTAGAGTAGTCAAGTTCATAGAGACAGAAAGTACAATGGTGGGCCAGGCACGATGGCTCATGCCTGTAACCCCAGCACTTTGAGAGGCTAAGGCAGGCAGATCACAAGGTAAGGAGATTGAGACCATCCTGGCTAACACGGTGAAATCCTGTCTCTACTAAAAACACACAAAAAATTAGCCGGGCGTGGTGGTGGGCACCTGTAGTCCCAGCTACTCTGGAGGCTGAGGCAGGAAAATGGCGTGAACCTGGGAGGCGGAGGTTGCAGTGAGCTGAGATCGTGCCACTGCACTCCAGCCTGGGAGACAGAGCGAACTCCGTCTCAAAAAAAAAAAAAAAAGTAGAATGGTGGTTGCCAGGGGCTGGAGGGAGGGGGTAATGGGGAGTTATTGTTTAACATGTACAGAGTTTCCGTTTGGGAAGATGAAAACACTAGAGATGATGTAGTGATGGATGCACAACAGTGTGAATGTCTTTAATGCCACTGAACCATACACTTAAAAATGGTTAAAATGGTAAATTTATGTTATGTACATTTTGCCACAATAGGAAAAAAAAAAAAAAGAATATATCTTTTACTCATCAGCCAGAGAGCAAGTCTTGTATTTAAATGGATCACAACATCGTGGGCTCTGTGGAGATTTCTTAGAAATGTACAGTAGAGTAGAAAGGGTTTAGCCTCTGGTTGAGTTTGCTTTTGGACATATATTAGTAGTCATAGAGGCTGACAAACTGATTACTCATCAATCAGTCATGCAAAATAAAACCCAGATTGCAACACAGTGCCCTAAGTTTTACCAACTAGGCAGTTTTCCTATCTTGTAGATCAGGGCTTTTCAAACTTGAATGTGCATGGAATCACCCAGGCATCTTGTTTAAAACGCGGTTTTGGATTCAGTATGTTTGGGGTGGAGCTTCAGATTTCTGTCTGTACAACCAGTTCCCAGGGGATGCTGATTCTACTGCTCCAGGGACCCAGTTTCAAGCAGCAAGAGTGTAGACCTCTTCGTAATTAAGATTCCTTTCTTTGCTCGTTTGGCCAGAAAAAAAAGGTTCCTGTCCACACCTTGGAGGTAACAGCCTCCTCATTAAAATCGAACACAGGCATCTCCAGATTCAGATGGAAGAATAGTCTGTGGGAGATAGGAATTATTCCTGGGATCCTCTCGTTTTGTTACTTACTGCCATCAAAAGTCAGGTTTCAGGGATTAGCTCCATCTTTTTCTCCACCAAACCATGGACATACTGTAAATAAATCCCTTGCAGTTATTCTCTTTAGGTATAGACCAGATCAGCTGCAATTTCAAAAGAAAGAGAGAAAGAGAGAAAAGAAAGAAAGAAAGAAAGAAAAGAAGGAAAGAAAAAGAAAGAAAGAAAAGAAAAGAAGAAGGGAAGGAAGAGAAGAAAAGAAAGAAAGAGAGAGAGAGAATGGGAAGTAAGAAAAATATGAGAAGCAAAGGACTTCCTTTGAAGTCCTCTAACATAATCATTCAGCATCTCCTCATTGCTTTTAGGCTCAAGCTCCGAATCCTTAGAAGGGCTTCCGGGGTCTGATGAGGTACCTGCCCATCTGACTCATCTCTCACTCTTCCCCTCCTTGTACTCTGTGTTCAGTCATATTGATTTTTTTTTTTTTTTTTTTTTTTTTCCTCACAGTTTTTGTCTCCTTGATCTGGGAGCTTGTCCCTCCTTGTAACACCTGGCAGGCATTGTCTCTTCTGGAAAGACTTTACGCCACTGCCCTCGTTTGCTGCCCTCTGAGTTAGGTTGTCTTTCGCTGTCTTCATTTGCACACTGTGCTTACCTCTGGCACAGCACTTCTCAATATATTTCCATTGTATTCCCCTGTCTATGTCCCCCACTGAACTGTGAGCTCCTTGAGGGATGGAAAGATGTCTTTTGCCCCTAGCACAGTGTCTCAAACATATGAGGTCCTCAACATTGAAAGAATGGGCAAATGAAAAAGAACTGTAACATTGTATGACATTTGAAGAAGACATCGCTGGCTGGGTGCAGTGGCTTACGCCTGTAATCCCAGCACTTTGGGGGGCCGAGGCAGGTGAATCACTTGAGGTCAGGAGTTCGAGACTAGCCTGGCCAACATAGCAAAAACCTGTGTCTACTAAAAATACAAAAAATTATCTAGGTGTGGTGGCACGTGCCTGTAGTCCCAGCTACTCGGGAGGCTGAGGCATGAGAATTGCTTGAACCTGGGAGGCAGAGGTTGCAGTGAGCCACAGTCACTGCACTCCCGCCTGGGCAACAGAATGAGGAATAAGAAAGAGGAGGAGGAGGAGGAAGAAGAAGAAGGAGGATGAGGAAAGGGGGAAGGAGGAGGGGAAGGGGGAGGGGGAGGAAGAGGAGGAAGAAATTGCTTAGTTCCTAAAATACCATGATGTTGCCCTTAGAAAGACTTTTGTAAAGGCCAAACACATTGACACCAATTTCTGTGTTCCAGCAACTGCAACTGAACTCTTCTCCTCTGATAAATTATATTACCCCAGCTTCCTCATTTTATATTGCTGACCATGTATCTTCTCCTGAAGACCAAATATAAAGAAATACACAAGGTGGTAGTAGTAATTTTTAATGGAATTTGAGGAAAGGTAGAATCTCTTCTAGTATTGTACAGTTTTTATTGCTAATTTGACCCTAAAATAACACTTTAAAATTGCGATGTTTCCAGATTTGAGGTCTCTGGGCATCTAGCAATTACTAGCAGTCTCCAAATTGGTACATCTATATGTCTATCTATAGATCATGGCACAGATACTGCCTGCTTTATACAAAGTACTGTGCCAGGAGTTCCTACTGTCACAGGCTTTGCTCTTTAATGGGGAAATGTCACAAATGCTACACTAGAATTCTCAGCAGCTCTGACCTACTTGACTGCCTCCTCCTTCTCTTGTCTCCTGTGCCTTCTAAGATGTTGGTCTCTGCCAGTTCTCCTGGCTGTTCTCTGGACACCTCTTTTTACTTTCCTTTTCTGGCTCCCCTTTGATCAATCCATTTATGTTAGCACTCCGTAGGGTCTGTGCTGGTGTCTCTTATCTTCTCACTTTCCAGCTGTACTTGGTGGGTGTATGCCCTTTATGTCCATAGCCTCGGCACCTATTTATTCCCAGCTCAGTCTCTAGCCTTCAGCTCTCTCATTAACTCTAGGCAGAGATTTCCAACTGCCAGTGGGGCTTGTCCACTTGAATGTCACACAGGCATCTTAAACACAGCATGTCATTATCCTGTCCTTATCTTTCCTCCTGTTCTTCTATACCCTACTGTGGTTAATGGCACTTTTGTTTCCTCAGCTGCATGGGCTAGTGGCTTCTAAGTCATTCTTTTATTTATTTATTTGAGACAGGGTCTCACTCTGCCACCCAGGCTAGAGTACAGTGGCTCAATCATTGTGCATCACAGCATCAACCTCCTGGGCTCAGGTGATCCTCCCACCTCAGCCTCCTGTGTATCTGGGACTCCAGGCACGTGCCACCAAGCCTGGCTAATTTTTTGCTTTTTTTTTTTTTTTGGTAGAAATGAGGTTTCAGCCATGTTTCCCAGGTTAGCCTCGATTCCTGGGATCAAAGGACCCACCCACCTCAGCCTCCCAAAGTGTTGGGATTACAGGCGTGAGCTGCCACACCCAGCCCCAAGTCATTCTTAATGCCTTCTTTCCCTACATCATCTTCCTTCCAACCAATAACCAAGCCTTGTTGATTTAATCTCTCAGTTCTTCCTTGAACCCATTCTGTTCCCTCTTTTTCAATCATCAAGATGTTATCACTTTTCACCTAGACTAGTGAAATAGCCTCCCTGTTGATTTCTTGGCCTCCAGTCCTTCCCCACTACTACTCTTCCTTCAGACTGCTGCCAGAACGTCTTTCTAAAGCCCAAATTTGATCTTGTCAATCATTTACTTAAAATTCTTCAACAAATCCTTTTGTCTACACACTTCAAAGCCCATAGCAAGATCTATGAAGCTCTATGTGACTTACCATTTACCCCACTTACGTTTTCAGCCTCCTCTGCTGACACTCTCCCTACATACCCAAAGATCCCCATATACCAAACCACTCAGCATTTCCTCACACACCATTCTGGCTCCTCTTTCAGGGGCTTTCCAGCTACTTTGGAAATTCAGCCTAGGAAACTCCTGTTATTGTCAAGATCCATTCAAATATCACTTCGTTTGGGAAGACTTCACCTCCAAGCACTCAGGGCGTATTTCTATTATAGCACCTCTCATGTTAGATTATATATATTTTTTCTTTTAGAGACAAGGTCTTATTCTGTAACTCAGGCTAGAATGCAATGGCACAATCATAGAGTACTGCAATTTCCAACTCCTGGCCTCAAGTAATCCTCCCACCTTGACTTCCCAAAGTGCTGGAATTGCATGTGGAAGCCACTGTGCTCAGGCTATAATTATGTTTTATATGCCTCCTCCCCTCCTAGACTGAGCTACAGAAACCATGTCTCACTCTATTTCGTATCCTGGCCCTTGGCACAATACTTAGCACATATCAAGCCTTGCATCAGTGTTCAATGAGTAACCAAATAATTGAATGAATAAATAACCGACTGTGATACAAGTTAGAATAAGAGCAGTAGGCAAGGTACACATAAACTGCTGCTGTAGGGCATTCAGAGGACTGGGTCACATTTCTTTCAGCAACCAAATAAGACTTCATATAATTGATTGCTATCTCTGCACTTACCCCTATATCTTTGTTTATGACTTAACACAAAGTCTATTCATTCCATCCCAGGTATAGCTCACTTCTTCTCCAGCCTCCACCCAAATACTGAAACTGGTTTTCTCTTTTCTGTCTCTTGTATAATAGAGCTTTAGTTCATTTTAGCTTTGCATATAACTTTTATAATAATTTACCTATTTATAAAGGGAGTTCCCTTCTTTATTCTAAGAAGGATTTTTTTTTTTTTTTGAGAGGAGTCTTGCTCAGTCGCCCAGGCTGGAGTGCAGTGGCGCGATCTCGGCTCACTGCAAGGTCCACCTCCCAGGTTCACACCATTCTCCTGCCTCAGCCTCCCAAGTAGCTGGGACTATAGGCGCCCGCCACCACGCCCGGCTAATTTTTTGCATTTTTAGTAGAGACAGGGTTTCACCGTGTTAGCCAGGATGGTCTCGATCTCCTGACGTCGTGATCCGCCCGCCTTGGCCTCCCAAAGTGCTAGGATTACAGGCATGAGCCACCGCACCCAGCCTCTAAGAAGGATTTAAGTGCCTGCCTCATAAACTGATTGTCTGTTTTTATTATAGCTTCTTGTATAGAAGATACCCAAAAAAATATTTGCTGAATGAAGAAATAAAGGATTGCTCAGGCACCACTGGCACTTCACCTTGCTTAGCAAGTACTCATGCCTCTTAAGAACTGGCCAAAAAAAATAAAAAAATAAATAAAAAAAAAAAAAAAAAAAAAAAAGAACTGGCCAAGAGCCGGGCGTGGTGGCTCACGCCTGTAATTCCAGCATTTTGGGATGCCAAGGCGGGCAGATCACAAGATCAGGAGTTCGAGACCAGCATGGCCAACAAGGTGAAATCCTGTCTCTACTAAAAATACAAAAACTTAGCCGGGCGTGGTGGCGTGTGCCTGTAATCCCAGCTACTCGGGAAGCTGAGGCACAAGAATCGCTTGAACCCAGGAGGAGGAGGTTGCAGTGAGCCGAGATCGTGCCATTGGACTCCAGCCTGGGCAGCAGGGCAAGACACTGTCTCGAAAAAAAAAAAAAAGAACTGGCCGAGGTCTTAACTGGAACACTCTCTCTACCCTGCATGTTTGACGGCATTTCTGTCCGTTTTCAATCCATTTTGGTTATATGTTTTTCACACAGGTCTGTGGGACTTAGAACACCGAAGGCCTGTGTATCTTCATGGCTCACAGCTCATGCTGTGTTGACTTGTCCCACTGTGGTTAATGTTTAGCCCCTAAACCATCAGCTGAATGTCCTTAAATCTGAAAGCATAATAAACACACGCCAACAGATAGCTTAGGTTTATTTGGTGACTTGCACCACGTACTTTGTGAATATCATCTCAGTCATCCTTTTAGCATCTCTCTCAGGCACATACTATCCTCTGTGATGGCTCATGCCTGTAATCCCAGCCCTTTGAGAGGCCAAGGCGGGCAGATCACTTGAGGCCAGGAGTTCGAGACCAGCCTGGCCAACATGGTGAAACCCCATCTCTACCAAAAATACAAAAATTAGCCAGGTATGGTGGCATGCGCCTGTAATCCCAGCTACTCGGGAGGCTGAGGCAGGAGAATCATTTGAACCCAGGAGGCAGAGGTGGCAGTGACCCAAGATTGTACCATTGCCCTTTAGCCTGGGTGACAGAGTGAGACTCCATCTCAAATGAATAAATAAGTACGTAAGGGAAAAGCGATCACACAGCAGAATACAACCTAAGTGTAACTACTGAAGGGACAGATCAAGGAGCAAAGTCTATCATGTATCAACCTCTACAGTGTCCCCAAGGGTCAGCTGTGTATAGGGACCCACACAGAATTTGGAAACCAAATACATCTCTGGATCCCCAGGCCTGTGTTTGACTCTCCAGGTAGTAATGAGATGTCTCCATTTTCTGCAGGCTGAATGATTCCCTCAGAGCAGAAGTATAAGCTTATTTATTGTTTTTCCTTCTATCATAAACAGTTATCGGTTGTGGCCTTTTCTCCCTTCCAAATAGGTACCCAAATTTTTGGAATTGGAAAGAGCCCAAGTCTCCCATATCAGGGGGTGGGCCCCACTGGGTGTGAGCCAATCAGTGTCTTCTGTCCTGTGAGCTCCTGCTTTACGCTGGTCTATAACCTGAGATGGCCTTCTCAGGATGGACCCCCAGGGATTGCTGGAACTTGGACTCTTGTCAGCCTGGTAAATGGTATGTCTTAGATCTGCTGCAGCCGTCGTGGAAAGCTTGAAGCTGCCAGGAGAGAGGGGTTCCAACATGTGGTGGCTAAAGAATGAATCCAACTCAGAGGAAGCAGAGCCAAGAAATGGATCCATGCCGTTTGAATCTTGGATCAAATTGTGCCTGGATCTCCAGTGAGACAATAAATTCCTGTATTACTCAAGCCTATTTGAGGTTGTTTTCTTTCACTTGAAACATTAAACTTTTAAATTGATACACCCTAGTTAAATTATAAACTGTGTGACAGCAGAGAGTGTGTCTCCCTCTCTTCTTTCTTTCTTTCTTTTTTTTTTTTTTTTTTTTTTGCTTTGAAACAGAGTTTCACTACTGTCGCCCAGGCTGGAGTGCAGTGGCCTGATCTTGGCTCACTGCAACCTCTGCCTCCTGGGTTCAAGTGATTCTTGTTCCTCCGCCTCCCAAGTAGCTGGGACCACAGGTATCTGCCACCCCACCCAGCTGATATTTTGTATTTTTGGTAGAGATGGGGTTTCACCATGTTGGCCAGGCTGGTCTCAAGCTCCTGACCTCAAGTGACCAACCAGCTCGGCCTCCCAAAGTGCTGGGATTACAGGCGTGAGCCACCGCGCCCGGCCCAAGACTGTGTTTCTCTTGACCACCTCTGTGTTCCCTGGCACATAGTAAGGATTCAATAAATAACTTTTGAATGGATGCATTTTAGCTGCAAGGAACACCCATAAACTCTCTTTTACTCAGCTGACAGCTAAGGAATCTGGTGTTCTGTAAGAAAGTGATGATGTGGATCTAGAAGTCAGACCTTACCCCAACACTGGCATTTTCCTAATCACAGGAAGTCTTCCAGTAAATACATTGGGGTCATTGAGGAGGCCCCAAAATAGCAGTCTGCTCCCTTCTCTGTGAATTTTGAATTGAATCAGAAGATAGCAGCAAGCTAGATGAGGACCAAAAATAACCTTTTCTACTGATAAAGCTGATATTAGAGAACGTGGCTTATATCATCAGACAAACGAGCTTCCCGATACTCAACTTCAGAATTAGGCAGACTTGGCGGCTTGATGACAGGCAGCTGAGCTGGAACGGGCCTCCTCTTCCCACCCCGCGGGAGCGAAGCTTGCTCCCAAGAAGAAAAGAAGAGCGGATGATATAAGGCACAGTTCCTCCTTCCAAACTCACCAGTCATATTAAACCACTCCGCCTTCTCAGGGAAGAGGGGGCAGGCGGAGAGAAGCCAGGAGTGTTTGGACTCTTCTCAGAAGAAAGAAAACATCAGGAGCGGGAAGACCAGTCTCCCTCCCTCGCACACACCACGTGTGATTTGGTCAGGTCAATTGATTCCACTTTGTTTTCAATCAAAATGGGAGATATTTCCAAGTGGTGGGATATGTTTGCTGTCTAACATATAGAATAGCTCCACAGAATAACTCGCACATCACAGAATCAAGCTCCCCAAGGAGTTGGAGATCTTCATTTGAAATTATGCAAAATTCAAAAGAAGAAACAAGAATTCACGACGAAATTACACAATCAGGGGCACTAGGTGGCAATAAGCCTTTTGCTCTCTCACCATGCCCATCAAAGGCATTTCAAGAGCACTGAAAGCTCACACACTTCCCACGCCGGCTGTCAGTTTCTTTCTGGATGATCTCAGAGCCACACAGAGCATTCTTAGTCACTGGGAGAACAGAACCAAAGCTTAACTCCTTGGTGGCACCAGGGGAAATGGCACTTCGAGTTGGATTCCAGGAAATCCTGGGAAACACTGGACATAGGAAGTCTGTGACCACGTTCCCAGTTTCCCCAGTGTCAAGGCTGGGGCCATGAGCATTGTTCAAAACACTCAGGCCTGCATTGTGTCTGTCTACCACATGCTTTTGGTTTTACTCACCAGGGCACTTTTTCCTGTTTCTGTTTTATGGTTTTGCTTTTTAAGGTAAACATGTACCATCTAGGCTTCAAGAAACTTCCTTGAATAACCATTGTTTGTCGATTTGAAGTTTGGTGCACAAACTACCAGCTGAATTGAACAATCATAACCCCCCAAATGAGGCAAAAGTACATTTAACATTCAACATGGGTTTTCCTAAAACTGGTATTGGCTGTTTAATGGGACTGAGCCCGGTGAGAACCAGGATGCCCTGAACTCAGCAGGATCCCCTCTGTTCTTGCTGCCAAGACAAAGTTTTGCTCTAATCTTAAGTAGCTTGCTGGTGGGCTATTTGCTGGAGGTCACTAAGTAGACTTTGCTGGCCAGTCCAGGGAGAGAACCCAGGCTGACAAAGGAAACCTTGAACACAGCAAGATTGAGACAGTATGTTCCCATCCTCTCTTCTCAAATGTAAAGCTATTTTCTCATCTATTACCTGCCCCTATTTTTACCACGAGAAGCTCTCCAATGCCACTTTAGCTATCGATAATTGGCAGTGAGTTTTGCAATTAACAGCTGCCCAGAATCAATTCCAAGGATGCGCAACTGAAACCGCTTTTAAAAAGGCAGAGTTGGGGATTACTCCACTGCTTTCCTGACCTCTAATCCTTTTTCTTACCCCATACAAACCATTTGCTGGAAGAATCTGAAACTTGAACCACATACCTAAATGCCCAGTTCTGGGTATGCGGTAGGTATTTGAGAAATACTTCGATTGATTGATGTGTACCCGGGGGAAGAGTACGGGCAGCTCCACAAGGAGTTGCTGTGTAATTCACAGTGAAGAGTGGCTCTCCTGCTGACTCAAAACTCCTTTCTTACTTCAGACCAAAGACTCCAGGGACAGATTTGGGTAAGAAACCTGGCCTCAGGGAAAAGCATATGAAGCCTGTTCATTCCCCAGAAGAGAAGCAATAGAGAGAATTGCGCACCGTGATGCTCAGCATCTCAGCTTTGCAAGTTTATCGTCCTCATGAACCACACCAGCAAGGGGCCTTCTATGAGGCTGAACTTCCCACTCACCCGTGCCTGTTAGAGACATGACCCAAGGCTTTGGGAGCTTTCTCGCAGCTTCTGCTTAAATGGGGGCAAGGAGGGAGCCAGTCCTTTCACCATGACCTCTAAATGACGCCAGTGCTGAAGGCTGTGGGGCCTTCAATCACTCAAAAACTAGGAGACTTAAATATTTTTAGAGACATGCTGTCATCTGGGCAGCCTTAAGTGGATGTTTTCTCTGTCTTTCTTCAGAACTAGTGGGTTTGCAAGAAACCCTCCCAGGGCAGCAGTCTTAGAGGAAATGCCTGCTAATGCAAGAAGGAGGGCAAGGGGGACAGCCAGCTGGAGCCTGGAGCCGCTCATGCTCTTGGAACCCTCGGCGGGCGCAGGCGGGGATTTACGGACCTGCCTTTTCCCTCATCATTCCGCAGGAAGCTTCTTTAAATGAGCCTCAGCCCAGCAGCTCTCATGGGGCCTGGTGTTTATAGTGGAGACCAAGATAACAGAATCGTGGAGGTGCCAGCCCTGGATACCGACCCCACAGTCCAGGAATCATCAACTGGGCCCGAGGGCAAATTGTGTTCTGTTTTCTCTGTGCAAAATGCCAGAATGCTCCTGCCTCAAAGAGGTTGACTCTGTTGTCAGCTGTGGGAAAAAACAGCCAGAGTTGCTATTTACACCCTGAACTGCAAGCTGGGTAAAAATAGCGCTAGCAGCTTGGTCCAGCTTCAAACCCCACTGCAGAGAGATTATTTTTGGAAGAGAAGATTTTCCTCCCCACCCACAGATCTGAAAATGGTCACCTCCCCGGAAGAAAGGAGGAGAGATGATCCCACGCAAAGGTGAAACCTACCTCCTTCCCGCTTTCCCTGCCCAGGACAGCACATCAAGAGACAGATGAGAGAAGCCCTCCGCTGACAGCAGGTCAGGCCCAGCACAGCCCTGCAGCTGACCTAGTTCAAGGTACAGTGAGAATTAATTAACTTTGACTAAGTGAGAGGAGGCAGCTTTCTGAACCTGGATGCTGCGCCATCCTGTTGCTTGTGTGGCTAAAGGCAGAAAAAAATAATTGACCAAAAGAGTATGCAAGACCCCAGAACAATAGCTCAGAGCCTGACGGTCAGGAAATTACTCTCCAGCACTCCCGCTCTGGATAGGCCACGATGGCTGTAAAATGATGAATAAATTCCCAAAAGCCTGGTCTGGTCCTGCTTCTGTGTTGAGAACCCCTAGCAGCTGGGGGCTGAAAATTCTTCCCTCAGCTACTTGCTAGAGCTCAGGACCCGGTGTGTGGAGTTCTGGAACCTCCTTCAGGTTCAGGAAGTGATCCACATGACAATCAGTGGAAGAGAAGTCATTCTTTAATAGCATGCCCTTTATTCTGTAAAAAGATACTTTATAGGTACATATAAGTATGTAGATTATGCTGTCTTAGAACTCTAAAAAGATATACACATGTGAATAGTTCTTATCAGGTAAAACTATATTAAGACTATGTGAAAAAACAGCAGAGAAAAATACCAGATCCATGGTGTCATGAAATTGTTCTATAATCTGAAAGCGCCCAGGCTGCCCAGAGCTGAAACCAAGAGGTGCTTAATAAGTATTTTTAGGGAGGAAGAGAAAACACCTCCCACGTCCTACCTCCATCCGAATCTCCTTCTACGGAGATCCAGGAACTAAAGTGAATCTTCCAGTTTGAGAAGACATACCTCGGCAACCCCACCCACCTGAAAGAAAGGCAAGAGAATGACATAGCGCTCCCCCAACCTCTTAGCACCCCTACCCAACACACGCCAGAGCTTCACCACCCTGGCCTCAGTGTGAGCACTTGGGTGGCGACAAAGTCGGGGACACCTGGGTCTAGGTGGAAGTGGCACAGATGGGCTTGTGCCTGGGGCACAAGGGCAGCTCCTGCCTGGCTTTTCCTCCAGTGGCAGACAGACTGAGGTTTTATTCCCATCGTTGTTACCTGTTAGTTGTGTGACCAACTCACTTCACCTTTTTGAAATCTGTTTCCCTCGCTAGCTAAGAGGTCTGATACCACCCACCTCCTGGGGTTGGTGAGAACGAGCTGAAGCCGCGTGTGTGAAGGCTGTTTGGTGGCTGCTGCAGAGTGAGGGGTATCGTGCATCCAGGGGCAGTGCTGTTTCTCCAGGGCATATCCTGAGCCAGATTCAGGGATCTGTCCTGCTTCCAGCTACCTGAAGATGGGGAGCCTGCCAGACGGCTGAAGTCTGAACTCTCTGAGAAATGCATGGCATTGGAAGAAATTGCTAAAAATGTCCTTTTCCCCCACAGTGTGAGGCCCTCCTGCACCCTGCCCTTCATTTACTGTGGTCCTTCACCTGAAATGAAAATGGTCACCTCCAAGGAGCCAGAAACAGAATCTCCCTATTTGGGTATCTCTGCCAATGGGTTGTCCAGCCAGCTAAGGGCTGGCTCAGCACTGGCTTCTCAGTTGAGGGAGGTCACAGAAATGGAGTCCCAGGGCCCCTTTCCAAGTCTCATCTACCCATGACGTCCGGAGGGAAGAGTTGTCGCTCTGCTGAGTCATAGCTGTTTAAGCTATCAGTACTCAAGGGCTCGGAGACTCCCCAAGGACCCGGGAAAGACAGCTCAATATCCCTTTGATCAGGACTGCTTTGGGTTTCTATTTCCAAAGTTGAGAAATCCAGATAGTGCTGACTCCTGCCCAGGAACGAAGTGAGCTCAGGTCTCTCTCACTGACCTCCTGCTGAGAATTGTAGGCCAAGGTGGCCAGGCTCTCCTTTCTAGCCTAAGTCAGCTTCCTTCTGAGTCAGCTTTCTTCACCTCCCTATTAATAGCCACTGCTTTGGCTGACTCCATGCACAGTACGATTACAGTTTAATAATACATCTCAAACCAGGAAGCAGTCACCTTCCTGGAGCTGGGCTGCGGAAGGCCCCCAGAGCGGAGGCTCCATCCCAGAAAGCAGAGGCCAGAGCAGCTGCAGAGAGGTTGGGGAGACAAAGTCATTGGCCTGCAAGACAAGTCACTGCTTTGGAGGTTCTGTCTCACTGAGCTTCCCTTTGTTTAGGGCAGGAGACATGGACGCAGGCTAACTGTTATTTTATTCTCACCGATATTCTTGGGCAGGACTGAAAAAGTGTGGCTATCTTATCCAATTATGCAGACCCCTCAGCTCACTGGAATGGCCAATTCTAGACCAAACTGGGGTTAGCCCCTACCAGCGTCACCTTTTCTCCGTCAGGACAGTAACAAAGTGGCCTACTTAAAGAGGCTCAGGGCCGGGTGCAGTGGCTCACCCCTGTAATCCCAGCACTTTGGGAAGCCAAGGTGGCGGATCACGGATCACCTGAGGTCAGGAGTTCAGGACCAGCCTGGCCAACATAGTGAAACCCCATTGTTACAAAAATACAAAAATTAGCTGGGCATGATGGCGGGTGCCTGTAATCCCAGCTACTTGGGAGGCTGAGGTGGGAGAATCACTGGAACCCAGGAGGCACAGGTTGCAGTGAGCCAAGATCGTGCCATTGCACTCCAGCCTGGGCAATACAGTGAGACTCCGTCTCAAAAAAAAAAAAAAAAAAAAAAAAAGAAGGCTCAGATTGCCCAGATGGGATGGGATGCTGAGAACAGATTGAGTACCAGCAAAAAAATAATAATAATATTTTTTACTCCACCCCTCTTCCCTTCCTGTGTTTCTCCCCAGGAAAAGCAAACAAGCTAAATGTGCTTTAGCATTAGATCATACTGAGAAGCAATGAAGTCAGGCCACCCTGTAATTTGTTCCAGCCTTCCCATCTCTTGTGGGCCCTGAATGGGCAGAACATACGGGTTTAGGAGCCAGACATCCTGGATTCAAATTCTCACTTAACCTCTGAGCTAAGAGGGCTTAGTAAATTTATTCCACTTTTCTGAACCTCCATCTTCTTATGTATATAAAGGGATAATAATGTATCCTGAAATGATTTTAATGCAAATGAAATGAGACAACTTTGGAAAGTATGCCAAGTACTGTGCCTGGAATATAGTAGGTGATCAATAAACTATCTTAATTTTCTTTTCAAAAATATAAAAAATGGGGAAATGTGAGGATAAGCCAAGACCATCCAAACCCCTCACACTGGTGGGGAAACATGACCAGCATCTCTAAACTGCAGGCCCATGACGTAAATATCTCTGGTATGAGGGCCCATGAGAACAAGCAGAACATTGTTTCTCTCCTCTGGATTCATACTATTCAGAAATTCCAAACAGTGGCCCAATCTGGACCACGATGGGTTCCACTGAAGCCAAAGTGAGGCGTCCCCTGGCTCCATTTATCTTCCCTACTAACAGTTCTCAGAAGTCTCACAGTTCATAGGCCAGGTGCGGTGGGTCACGCCTGTAATCCCAGCACTTTGGGCCGAGGCGGGCAGATCACCTGAGGTCAGGAGTTCGAGACCAGCCTGGCCAACATGGCGAAACACCATCTCTACTAAAAATACAAAAATTAGCTGGGTGTGGTAGCAGGCGCATGTAGTCCCAGCTACTGGGGAGGCTGAGGCAGGAGAATCGCTTGAACCCAGGAGGCGGAGGTTGCAGTGAGCCGAGATCGCGCCACTGGATGACAAAAGGGGACTCTGTCTCAAAAAAAAAAAAAAGTCCCAAAGGATGGCGCCAAGAAAACTATGGGCAAGCCAGGGGTACAGAAGGGCTTCCATGAGGCGGGGTGCTTATCTATACTTCAAGGTCCCCCTTAAAAGAACCAGGTCAGCCAGGCCTCTGGGTGAACCCTGCTATCAGGAAGGCCAAAGGAGAAACAAAATATCCTGGGTGCCTGTTTTTCAACCTGCTGAGAAATAACCTGCCCCCAGACACCTGATTATTAGATGACAAATAATGGTCTCTTTAGCCCAGTCCCAGTCAGTGTCCCTCAGCAGCCTGCAAGTCCGGTAGGGTGGGGGTGGGGTCGGACTTTGTTCTTGCCACAGCTCTCTTCCCTCTTGCTTGCCAAGAGCTCACATATATCTGATGGGAGCCAGCCAGCACTGCTGGCAGCACAAAGTGGGGCCAGCCCCCCCATGACCTCCCCTCACCCAACATTGCCCCCAGCTCACTAGGGGCTTCTATGGCAGAGGAGAGAGCGGGCACTGAATTGACTTGGGCTCATTGCCATAGAGGCAGCCCAGAACTCCCCTCACCTCAGTAGGGAAGAGAGTGGTCCTCATGTCCTTCGTGTTAACTCTAGCCTGGAGTCTACCTACACGCAGATATTGAGGGGATGAGAACACTGTCTTTTCTTTCTTTTTTTTTTTTTTGAGATTGGGTCTCACTCTGTCGCCCAGGTTGGAGTGCAGTGATGCAAACACTCACTGCAGCCTTGACCTCCCTGGGTTCTGGTGATCCTCCCACCTCAGCCTCCTGAGTAGCTGAGTCTACAAGAGCATGTCTGGATAATTTTTAAAATTTTTTTGTAGAGACAGGGTTTCGCCACATTACCCAGATTGGTCTCAAACTCCTGGCCTCAAGTGATCCTCCCCGCTCAGCCCTCCAAAGTGCTGGGATTATAGGCATGAGCCACCACACCCGGCCTACACCGTCACTTATTTACATGCCACAAAGACCGCCCAATTTAAGGATCAGCTACCCTAACACCATTCACTCCTGCCGTCACTCAGCAAATAGTTTTTGAACATTTACCTTGTGCCAGCACTGTTCTAGGTTCTGAATGCACATTGCTGAATAAAACAAGACTGTGTCTGCCCTAGGGGAAGAGCCAGACAAAGAACTTGAAAATGAATACATAAATAATTGCAAAGTGTGAGCAATGTTATTGAGAGAAGAAGGACTTGGGGACAGTGATGGAGAATAACGATGGGGAGGAGAAGGTGACTGATTTAGATGAGAAGGTGAGGGAGGACCTCTCTGAGGAGGTGACATTTAAGGACTTGGGATTTCCTCTTTCTGCTCAGTTAAAAGTTCTCTCAATGAAAGGCTCTGAGAAGAATGAAAAGGTACTTCAGCCAGAGGTGCAGTAAAAAGCATTCTGGGGGTCTGGGCGCAGTGGCTCAGCACTTTGGGAGGCCGGGGCGGGTGGATCACAAGGTCAGGAGATCGAGACCATCCTGTGAATGGTGAAACCCAGTCTCTACTAAAAATACAAAAAATTAGCCGGGCGTGGTGGCAGGCGCCTGTAGTCCCAGCAACTCGGGAGGCTGAAGCGGGAGAATGGCGTGAACTCGGGAGGCGGAGCTTGCAGTGAGCCGAGATTGTGCCACTGCGCTCCAGCCTAGGTGACTGAGCTTGACTCCATCTCAAAAAAAAAAAAAAAAAAAAAAAAGCATTCTGGGGACTGGGCGTGGTGGCTCACCTCTGTAATCCTAGTATTTTGGGAGGCTGAGGCAGGAGCATTGCTTGAGCTCAGGAGTTCAAGGCCAGCTTGGGCAACATGGTGAAACCCCATCTCTACAAAATATACAAAAATTAGCTTGGAGTGGTGGCACTCACCTGTGGTCCCAGCCCTTGGGGAGGCTGAGGAGGGAGGATCACCTGAGCGCAGGAGGTTGAGGCTGCAGTGAGCTGATATCACATCACTGCACTCCGGCCTGAGTGACAGAGTGAGACCCTGTTCCAAAAAAACCAGCATTCTGGAAGGAGAGCAGGGGCTACAGAACCCTTGTCCGAGTTTCCTGCTGTGGATGCATTTACCCTTTCTGCCCCACACTCAGCATCCATCTTTCCTCCTTCCCAGGGCCTTTCTAGCACCTTGTCCTGTCCCCTAGCATGTTCTCTTCCCTGTGAAGACATTGCTCTTCCTTGCATGACATCTGTTATGGACATACTGTCTTTGAAAACACTTTGTTTTTAGACGGAGTCTCGCTCTGTCACCAGGCAGGAGTGCAGTAGCGTAAACTCTGCTCACTGCAACCTCTGCCTCCTGGGTTCAAGCGATTCTTCTGCCTCAGCCTCCCAAGTAGCTGGGATTACAGATGTCCGCCACCACACCCGGCTAATTTTTGTATTTTTAGTAGAGACGGGGTTTCACCATGTTGGCCAGGATGGTCTCGATCTCCTGACCTCATGATCCACCCGCCTCGGCCTCCCAAAGTGCTGGGATTACAGGTGGGAGCCACTGGGCCCAACCTGAAAACACTTTTCTCTAGAGACCCTACAGTCCTGCCCTTGAATCTCTGCAAGTCAAATAGCTCTGATCTGTAGGAGATAAAACTCGCCATTCCTGCTGGGCCAGCAGGCTAATTACAGAATCTGCTTTCTATAACTCTTTATCTCATGACTGTGTTCCCAAATTAGCATTAGCTAGGTAGCTATCAGGCCATCTGCCCCCCGAGTTAAGGAGTTGGCCTCTAGATTGTTGTGAAAGCAGCCCAGACATTGTAGCCAAACAGAGCTGGGATGAATCCTAGCTCCTTCTTATCAACTTTGTGACCTTAGGCAAGTCACAGGGCTTCTCTGGGCCTCCGGTTCCTTACATGCAAGATTAGGAGGAGGATAGCACCTACTCGTGCAGAGCTGGCACAGCAATTAGCTAGGAGGCATGCAAGATGGATGGCAGTCATATGTATTCCACAAATGGGAGTCTTTGCTGTGACACCAACTATAAAACAATCTGAGTAGAATTTTAGCAGTGCCTTTTATGAAGGTGACTGATTGCTCCATTAAGAATGGTGGCCAGGTTTCCATTTCAGAAACCATTTGGCCACAGGAGCTCCCTTTTTTTAAAATTTTTTTGAGACAAGTCTCACTCTGTCGCCCCAAGGCTGGAGTGCGGTGGCACGATCTCGGCTCACTGCAGCCTCCGCCTCCTGGGTTCAAGCAATTCTCCTGCCTCAGCTTCCCGAGTAGCTGGGACTATAAGCGCACGCCACCACCCCTGGCTAATTTTTGTATTTTTAGTAGAGATGAGGTTTCACCAAGTTGGCCAGGCTGGTCACGAACTCCTGACCTCAAGTGATCCGCTCACTTTGGCCTCCCAAAGTGCTGGGATTACAGGTGTGAGCCACCGCACCCAGCTGACAGGAGCTCTTTAATCTGGGGATTGCTAAGAACCAGGTGAAAGGAGAACACTTCGGGACCTGGGAAAAGGCATGGCTCCCAGAATCCCAGATTGCTAAGAATTCTGAGAAAAGTCTAGTCCAAATTTTTACTATCAGGCAGGATTGAATTTAAATCTCAGATATGGGTAAGCATATTTCCAGAACTTACAATGAAATAAAAAATAAATCTCAGACAGATGGAAATATTTCCCAACACAGTTGAGCAGCCATCACAAATGCTGGCCGGGCGCGGTGGCTCAAGCCTGTAATCCCAGCACTTTGGGAGGCCGAGACGGGCGGATCACGAGGTCAGGAGATCGAGACCATCCTGGTCTACACGGTGAAACCCCGTCTCTACTAAAAATACAAAAACTAGCTGGGCGAGGTGGCGGGCGCCTGTAGTCCCAGCTACTCCGGAGGCTGAGGCAGGAGAATGGCGTAAACACGGGAGGCGGAGCTTGCAGTGAGCTGAGATCCGGCCACTGCACTCCAGCCCGGGCGACAGAGCAAGACTCCGTCTCAAAAAAAAAAAAAAAAAAAAAACAAATGCTGCCATGGCTGTACTACGTGATAAGATACTTTATTGTAATTACTTCACTCAGTCATTTAATTATCAATTCAAAAACATATTTACAGCTGGGTGCGGTGGCTCATGCCTGTAATCCCAATACTTTGGGAGGCCGATGTGCGCAGATCACCTGAGGTCGGGAATTTGAGACCAGCCTGACCAACATGGAGAAACCCTGTCTCTACTAAAAATACAAGATTAGCCAGGCGTGGTGGCGCATGCCTGTAATCCCAGCTACTCAGGAGGCTGAGGCAGGAGAATCACTTGAACCCAGGAGGTGGAAGTTGCGGTGAGTCGAGATTGCACCATTGCACTCCAGCCTGGACAACAGGAGTGAAACTCCGTTTCATAAAAACAAAAACAAAAACAAACAAAAAATACATATTTACGGAGCACCTACTATGTACCACGTACTTACTATTCAAGGCATGTGGGATATACAGGCACCGAGACAAGGTCTTATTCCTTGTGGAAACCACTTATATGTAGAGATAAAGTAAGAAAAAAAAAGAGAGGAAGAGAAAGAAAAAGGAAAGGGCTGGGTGCAGTGGCTCACTCTTGTAATCCCAGCACTCTGGAAGGCCGAGGTGGGCAGATCACTTAAGCTCAAATGCTCGAGACCAGGCTGGGCAACATAGATGAGACCCTGTCTCTATAAGAAATACAAAAATTGGCCGGGCGCGGTGGCTCAAGCCTGTAATCCCAGCACTTTGGGAGGCCGAGACGGGCGGATCATGAGGTCAGGAGATCGAGACCATCCTGGCTAACACGGTGAAACCCCGTCTCTACTAAAAAAAATACAAAAAACTAGCCGGGCGAGGTGGTGGGCGCCTGTAGTCCCAGCTACTCTGGAGGCTGAGGCAGGAGAATGGCGTGAACCCGGGAGGCGGAGCTTGCAGTGAGCTGAGGTCCGGCCACTGCACTCCAGCCCAGGAGACACAGCAAGACTCCGTCTCAAAAAAAAAAAAAAAAAGAAAAGAAATACAAAAATTAGCTGGGTGTGGTGGTGCACACCTGTAGTCCCAGGTACTTGGGAGGCTGAGATGGGAGGATCACCTGAGCCCAGGAGGTTGAGGCTGCAGTGATCCAGGATTGTACCACTGCACTCCAGCCTGGGTAAAAGAGTGAGACCCTGTCTGGAAAAAAAAAAAAAAAAAAAAGAGGAAGAAAGGAAGGAAATGGTGATAAGTGATATGAAGAAAATAAAACAAGGTAATAGATAAACAGTGACTGGAGGAGGAAAGGGTGAGGTGGGGCTAGAAAAGGCTGACATTTGAGCAGAGACCTGGTGGGTGAGAAAAAGCCAGACATGAGAGAATTCAAGGAAAAACCATCCTAAGCGAGGATACCTCAGTACAAAGTCCCTGAGCAGAAACAAGCTTGATGTGTTCAAGGCACAGAAAGAATGTCCAGGTGCTTGTGGTCACGAGGCTGCGGGTGGCAGACAGAATATGTAGGACCTTGAAGACTTTGAGTTTTATTCTGATTGCAGAGGAGCAGCAAGGTCTGGTTTATACTTTGAAAAGCTCACTGTGGCTATTCTTGGAAATGTACTATAAGGGGCATGAGTGGCAGTGAGGAGACCAGGTAAGGAGGTTATTGCCAGAGTTCAGGCAAGACATGGTGGCTTGAACCAGGCTGTAGCATTGGAGATGATGAAAACACGTCAGATTTGAGACCTCTTTTGGGGGTAGAGCTAACAGGACTTGCCTAGGGGTTAGATATGGGTGAGGGGTATTGACAGAGAGGAATCAAAGCTGACTCCTGGATTTTGAACCTAGTAAACTGGGAGGATGGTGATGCTGTTAAATTAGATGGGATTGTTGGAAGAGATTACTTATTCCATGTCTTCCTCCTCCTCTAGAGAACCTGGAGCTATTCAGAAGCACCATTCATTACTTTCAGGGCTAAAAAGTACAACAAATCTTAGTCGTGGCCCATGAGGATCAGCTCACAATGTTCTCAGTACTGCAGCCTTCTCCAGGAGTCTGCCCTCAGCCTAGTGCACATCCACGTGACGGCCCAGGCCAGGAACCTGGGACCCAGCCTAGAGCCCTCCCTTCCTCTCACTAAAGGATAAAAACAGAAAAGTAGCTGAGCACTTCCTGTGCCAGACACTGTGCTAAGCACATGGATCTCATTTGAGTTTTGCCACAACCCTGTGCTGTAGGTGCCATTATTATCCCCATTTTACTAATGGAGAGACTTAAGGTTAAGCAACTTGATCAAGTTCACTGCTAGGAAGTGTTGGGTGGAGCCATAGCCTGTGAGTTCACCAAGCTACTACCTCGTGGTGAAACAACCCTTGACTCCCATGGCTCGGCCTTCCTTATCTGTCTCTTCCTCTCTGTCCTCACAGGCACTGCCCTGGGTTAGGCGTTTCACTTTTTCTCACCTGCAATATTGCTACATCCTCCTCAATCACCTCCCTGCCTCCATCCAGCCTCTGTGCCTCTCTCTAGTCCTTCCTTCCATAACTGTCCAAGTGGAAATGTGATGCGTATCTGACAATGTCACACTTCTGCTCAAAAATCTTTTTCCCCCCACCCCATAAGAAAGGAAACAAGCTTGAAATTCTTTAATGGCTTCTTGATGCCTATGAGTTAAAACCTAAACACCTTACAGGGCCCTTCAAGACCTGGCACCAACCTCCTTGTGTGGCCTGATCCTCTCTCCTGCTGTTTCCCTTGAACTCTGTGTTCCAGGCATACCAGACGCACGTGAAGTCTCAGGTCTGAGGACTGGGCCAGATGTGCCCTCTGCCCACAATGCCTCTTCCTTTGCTCTTCTGTGCAATCCCTGTGCATTTGCACACGCACGTGTTACACACACACACTATGTCCATTTGGTGATTCCCACAAATTCTTTGAGACTCAGCTCCGAAGACGCCCCCTGGGAAGCCCTTCCTCACACTCACGATCAGATGTGGGCACCTCTTACTCTGACGCCACCCCTTCAGACCTCTGACGAAGCAAATTATTTTTTATTGTAATTTTCTCTTTACAAACTGTGCCTCTTAGAGATGGGTCTGTGAGGGCAGGAACCATAGTTATGTTGTGACTGTTGTATCCTCAGCATCTGTACGTGTTCGTAAATATTTGTTTTTTTATTTTGTTATTTATTTTTTTCTCTTTTTGAGATGGAATTTTGCCCTTGTTGCCTAAGCTGGAGTGCAATGGCATGATCTCAGCTCACCGCAACCTTCACCTCCCAGGTTCAAACGATTCTCCTGCCTCAGCCTCCCGAGTAGCTGGGATTACAGGCGCCTGCCACTGTGCCCAGCTAATTTTTGTATTTTTAGTAGAGACAGGGTTTTGTCATGTTGTGCAGGCTGGTCTCGAACTCCTGATCTCGGGTGATCCACCCACCTCAGCCTCCCAAAGTGCTGGGATTACAAGCGTGAGTCACTGTGCCCAGCCTAATATTTGTTAAATGAATAAATAAATGGCTTCTTGAAATGAATTGATCTTCAAAGCAGATTCTGAAATCTTGGAAACACTTTGTCCTCACATTTTCCCTTTGTTGGACTTATTTCCCTGGGGATTTTTGCTATAGTGGGGCTTGGGTTGGAGGTTGAATATATAGTGGCTAAAATATAGACTCCAGGCTGGCCATGGTGGTTCACATCTGTAATCCCAGTGCTTTAGGAAGCTGAAGCAGGAGGATTTCTTTTTTTGTTTTGTTTTGTTTTTTTTTTTTTTTTTTTTTTGAGGCGGAGTCTTGCTCTGTCGCCCGGACTGGAGTGCAGTGGCCGGATCTCAGCTCACTGCAAGCTCCGCCTCCCGGGTTTATGCCATTCTCCTGCCTCAGCCTCCCGAGTAGCTGAGACTACAGGCGCCCGCCACCTCGCCCGGCTAGTTTTTTTTTTGTATTTTTAGTAGAGACGGGGTTTCACCGTGTTAGCCAGGATGGTCTCGATCTCCTGACCTCGTGATCCGCCCGTCTCGGCCTCCCAAAGTGCTGGGATTACAGGCTTGAGCCACCGCGCCCGGCCCAGGAGGATTTCTTGAGCCCAGGAGTTTGAGGCTGCAGTGAGCTATGATTGCACCACTGCAATCCAGCCTGGGCAACAGAGCAAGACCCTGTCTCTTGAAAAAAAAGAAAAAGAAAGAAGTCACCATCTCAGCCTCTGTTTCTTGTAAAACTGAGTTAATAATAGGACCTACCTTAGAGCGTTAATGTGAAGGCTAATGAAAAAGTACATGTGGGCTGGGCACAGTGGCTCACGCCTGTAATCCTAGCACTTTGGGAGGCGGAGGTGGGTGGACTGCCTGAGCTCAGGAGTTGGAGAGCAGTCTAGGCAACATGGTGAAAACCAGTCTCTACAAAGATACAAAAACTAGCCAGGCATGGTGGTGTGTGCCTGTAGTCCCAGCTACTTGGGAGGCTGAGGCACGAGAATTGCTTGAATTTGGGAGGCGGAGGTTGCAGTGAGCCAGGATCACACCACTGCACTCCAGCCTAGGTGACAGAGCAAGACTCTGTCTCCAAAAAAGAAAAAAGTACATGTGGAACATTTGGTGTGTGGCACAGAGTGAGTGCTCAATACATATGAGCTATTATTAGTAGCTATTTTCCTGACAGCTTCACTTGACCCCATTGTGTCACCATCACTTTTTGAACCAAATGTCTGGAGTCTGGTTCTCCAACACGGGCACTCAATTTCAGCAGGCTTTACATTTGCCATCGTACTGGGTCACCCTGGATACTAGGCCTTGGGGTAAACGGATCCAGATGGTGTCTAAAACTCGGAACAGCCTTTTGCTTGTAAGTCATGATTTATTGCCTAGAAACGAAAAGTAAGCATTACCCATGAGTCAATAGATTACCTGAATTCTTCAAAAGTCCCACCAGTCTGTTCCCTGCTGCCGCTCGCTCTTTCTCAAATTTGGTCAAACAGAGGTGACTGGTGATTGGTGCAGCAATTTCTCCTTGGAGGAAAGGAAGTGGGACGCACAGACCCTCAGAGTAAACTGCCAGATGTTTTGCTCCTTCCGTTGGCTACACAGGGGTGTATAAGAAAGCAACTGTGGGTAGACAGAGACCCCAGTGTGACAGTCCCATACACGGCTGGAAGAAATGCCTTTCTTTCAATACTCAGGCAGAAGGAGGAGGCTGTAGTCTCCATTCAGGCTTGAGATGTATAGATGCTGAGTTAAGCAGCCTCTTTGAGAGGTCATAAAAGTCTTACTGGAGCCTTGAACTAAATAGCCCAGATTATAAACTGCAAGATTGGCCAGACACGGTGGCTCACATCTGTAATCCCAGCACTTTGGGAGGCCAAGATAGGTGGATGGCTTGAGCTCAAAAGTTCAAGTCCAGCCTGGGTAACATGGCGAAACCCCGTCTCTACCAAAAATATGGAAAATTAGCCAGGTGTGGTGGTGCACATCTGTGGTTTCAGCTACTCAGGAGGCTGAGGTGGCCAGGAAGGTGGAGGTTGCAGTGAGCCAAAATCGTGCCACTGCACTCCAGTCTGGGTGACAGAGACCCCATCTCAAAATAGATAGATAAATAAGTAGCAAATGTGTATGCTAATGAAGTGAGTGAGGAGTGACATGACTTAAAGTAAAAAAATGATTCTTCAAAAGGATTAAATGACTCTTCATGTCAAATGACTTTTTTTTTTTTTTCTTTTGAGATGGAGTTTTGCTCTTGTTGCCCAGGCTGGAGTGCAATGGCAATGGTGAGATCTCGGCTTACCACAACCTCCACCTTCCAGGTTCAAGCGATTCTCCTGCCTCAGCCTCCAGAGTAGCTGGGATTACAGGCACCCACCACCATGCCCGGCTAATTTTGTCTACCAGCCTCAGACGGTCTACCCACCTCAGCCTCCCAAAGTGCTAGGATTACAGGCGTGAGCCACCGCACCCGGCCTTTTTTTTTTTTTTTTTTGAGATGGAGTCTCACTCTGTGGCCTAGGCTGGAATGCAGTGGCACGATCTCAGCTCACTGCAGCCTCTGCCCCACAGGTTCAAGCAATTCTCCTGCCTCGAAATTCTCCTGCCTCAGCCTCCCGTGTAGCTGGGATTACAGGTGCATGCCGCCATGCCTGGCTAATTTTTGTATTTTTAGTAGAGATGGGGTTTCACCATGTTGGCCAAGATGGTCTTGATCTCCCGACTTTGTGATCCACCTGCCTCAGCCTCCCAAAGTGCTGGGATTATAGGTGTGAGCCACCATGCCCAGCCGTCAAATGATGTTTTAGAGCCATTAAGAAATAACGTAATTTTGGGTCAGGGGTGAGGTCTTCGTTTAAATATGCAATCTTTTTTTTTTTTTTTTTTTTTTTGAGACAGCATTTTGCTCTTGTTGCCCAGGCTGGAGCACAGTGGTGCAATCTTGGCTTACAGCAACCTCGGCCTCTCAGGTTCAAGCAATTCTCGTGCCTCAGCTTCACAGATGAGAATACAGCTATTCCCTTCATAGCTGGGAATACAGGCATGCATCACCATGCCTGACTAATTTTTGTATTTTTAGTAGAGACAAGGTTTCACCATGTTGGCCAGGCTGGTCTGGAACCCCTGGCCTCATGTGATCCACCTACCTGGTCTCTGAAAGTGCTGGGATTACAGGCATGAGTCACCGCACCCGGCCTAGTTTCTTATAAATTTAAACCTCTGCCTTACCATATGACCCAGCAACCCCACTCTTAGAAATTTACCCAAGAGAAATGAAAATATAGGCACAATATCCACAAAAATCTGTTCACAAATGTTTATAGCAGGTTTTTCAGAATAGCCAGAAACTGGAAACAAAACAAATGTCCATCTACTGGTGAACATATGATGGCATACCCGTACAATGGAATATTGTTCAGCAATGAAAGGAACAACCTACTGATCCACGCAACATTATGGATGAATCTCTAAAGCATTACAGTAAGTGAAAGAAGCCAGACTCAAAACACTTTGTATGGCATTCTGAAAAAGGCAAACTATAGGAACAGAAAACAGGATTGTCAGGGGCCGGGGCTGGAGGAGAGAGGTGATCACAAAGGGGACATGAGGAATTTTTTGAGGTGATGAAAATAGTCTCTATCTTGACTGTGGTGCATGACAGGTATACATGATTATATTCATTTGTCAGAACTAGTACAACTGTACACCTTTAAAATTATGTATTTATTTAGAGACCAGGTCTCACTCTGTCACCCAGGCTGGAGTGCAGTGGTGCAGAGCCCGGAACTCCTGACCTCAAGTGATCCTCCAGCCTCAGCCTCCCCAGTAGCTAGGACTACACGTGTGAGCTACCACACCCAGCTGATTTTTTTTTTTTTTTTTTTTTTTGAGACGGAGTCTCACTCTGTCGCCCAGGCTGGAGTGCAGTGGCTGGATCTCAGCTCACTCCAAGCTCCGCCTCCCGGGTTTAAGCCATTCTCCTGCCTCAGCCTCCTGAGTAGCTGGGACTACAGGCGCCCGCCACCTCGCCCGGCTAGTTTTTTGTATTTTTTAGTAGAGACGGGGTTTCACCGTGTTGGCCAGGATGGTCTCGATCTCCTGACCTTGTGATCCGCCCGTCTCGGCCTCCCAAAGTGCTGGGATTACAGGCTTGAGCCACCGCGCCCGGCCCCAGCTGATTTTTAAAATTATTTTTGTAAAGACAGGGTCTTGTTATGTTGCCCAAGTTGGTCTCAAACTCCCGGCCCTGAGCGATCCTTTCACCCTGGTCTCCAAAGTGCTGGAATTACAGGTGTGACCCACGGCACCCACCTTTTTTTCAAAGGTGAATTTTACTGTTTGTAAATTATATCTGTTTTGAAAAAAATATGTGTATCTATCTCTCTGGCTTTTGAGTTTCACAATCCTAGGCCATCAAGGGTAAGAAAAAGAAAAAACTCTTAGTAAGAGCAAAGCACTTGGGAGAAAACACCACAAATGAAAGCCATGTTTCCCCACCTCCATCTCTCACTTGAAAGGAAAGAGATTCCCTAGAGCAAAGAACGAGGAATGAGAGAGATTAGTGGGGCCTAGAAATGAAGAGGCTGGTCCTAAAGCAACCCCACTGAAAGTTTTGCAGTCCATGTTCGCTGACTGTGCAGCCTCTGACTTCGTGGGCTCATCCATTGCTTGCATCCAGGCTCTACTTGTGAGGACTTCCTTTGGGCAACAGAGAGCACACAACCCTCTGACCAGCCAGCTGAAGGGATTCGTGTTTGTGCTCCCAAGACTTTGCTCAGTTCCCTGTCTGACATAGCCCATATGGAGAAATCTGCCTCTTTGCTACTCCATGAGTAACTGCTAATCTCCCCATTCTTCCCGCCACTTGTACTTATGTTGGACTGAATGGAACCATTTGAGGACCTTCCTTGCCCCCACAACGCTGATTGTAGAAAACATCTTTCTACATGCTTTACTTATGTTTCCTGTCCTCTAAGCTTCTCTCTCATTTACCTTAGGGTTTCCAGTGGAATAAGGTAAAAGCTAAAGCAATCTTTCCTTTCTCTCACATATGTTCAATAAATATCACAAGTTTTCTTTTGGGTTAGAGTTGAAAGGAAGAATTCTTTGGATAGTCGAGCATCTGTATATCCACTTGATTGTTCCTTCATCGAACCTTCATTGAACCTTCAGTCTGGGTAGCTGTAAAGAAAGAGTTTGAACTGGGCACAGTGGCTCACATCTGAAATCCCAGTGGGAGGCAGAGGTGGGAGGATCACTTGAACCCAGGAGGTCAAGGCTACAGTGAGCTATGAACATGCCACTGAATTCCAGGCTGGGCAACAGAACAAGACCCTGTCTCTAAAAAGAAGAGTCTGGGTCCCTGCCCTCAAGAAAGGGCTAGGGAGGGACACAGATAATACAACTCAATAAGGACCATAGCAGAGACCTGGGCCACGTGCTACAGGGACCCCGTAGAAGAGGGACCATGGTGGCAAGGCCCATAGGAAGCCTTTCTAGAACTTTACTTTCTAGTCCAACCAGTAACTGCTGTGGCAACTCAGACCTTTCCTTCACTGGGCAACTACCCACTCCCCTTGTTGCATAAGCATTCCCAGGTGGGACTGAGAAAACTCCCTAAGGGCAGAGACCTTGTCTGTTTATCCCTAGTATAAAGCGTAGCTCATAAATATTTGTTGAAAGAATGTGTGAGTGATTGTCTTTGGGGATATTTAGCATTTGCCAAATTCCCTGGAAAGAAATATAAAATAAAACATGTTTAGAAAGTGCAGGCTGGGAGCTAAATGATGAGAACTTAGAACACAAAGAAGGAAACAGACACTGGGGTACACTTGAGGGTGGAGGATGGGAGCGGGAGCGGAGCAGAAAAGACAACTATTGGGTACTGGGCTTAATTCCTGGGTGGTGAAATAATCTATACAACAAACCCTTGTAACATGAGTTTGCCTATGTGACAAACCTTCACATGTACTCCTGAACCTAAAAGTTAAAAAAAAGAAAGTACATGAGAAAAAAGGTATCATTATCATCCATGATATTGAAAATCCTTCTCCTCTGTGCAGTGTTTCACATGCATTTGCTTTTTCTTTCTTTTTTTTTTTTTTTTTGAGATGGAATCTTGCTCTGTTGCCCAGGCTGGAGTGCAGGGGTGCATTCTCGGCTCACTGCAACCTCTGCCTCCCAGGTTCCAGCGATTCTCCTGCCTCACCCACCCAAGTAGCTGGGATTACAGGCATATGTCACTACACCCAGCTAATTTTTTTGTATTTTTAGTAGAGACAGGGTTTCATCATGTTGGCCAGGATAGTCTCAAACTCCTGAAACCTCAGGTGATCCACCCGTCTCAGCCTCACAAAGTGCTGGGATTATAGGCATGAGTCACTGTGCCCAGCTTTCACATGCATTTTCTACTTTGAGTAACATAAATCCATGCCTTGCCCTCACAGTACTGAAGCAAAAATCATGACCATTTCTTCAGCTCTACAGTGCCAGGCTTTCTCTGTGTGCATGATCTCAGTCCTCATAGTAACTTTTTTTTTTTTTTTTTTTGAAATAAGGTCTTGCTCTCTTGTCCAGGCTGGAGTGCAGTGGCACAATCACAGCTCACTGCAGCCTTAACCTCCCAGGCTCAAGCAGTCCTCCCACCTCAGCCCCCCAATTAGCTGGAACTACAGGTGCACACCGCCATGCCTGGCTAATTTTTAAATTTTTTTGCAGAGATAGGGTCTCACTATGTTACTCAGGCCAGTCTCAAACTCCTGGACTCAAACAATCCACTCACCTCAGCCTCCCAAAGTGCTGAGATTACAGGCATGAGCCACTGTGCCCAGCCTGTAACCCTTTTTTATAGATGGGTCAGCTGAGTCTCAGAAGGTAACTGATCTGGCCAGGTGTAGTGGCTTTCACCTTTAACCCCAGTACTTTGGGAGACCAATGTGGGAGGATCGTTTGATACCTGGGAAACATAGTGAGACTCTATCTCTACAAAAATAAAAATACAAAAATTAGCTGGGTGTGGTGGTGCAGGCCTGTAGTTCCAGCTACTTGGGAGGCCAAGATGGATTGCTTGAGCCCAGGAGATTGAGGCTGCAATGAGTTATGACAACGCCATGGCACTCCAGTGGCCTGGGTGACAGACCAAGATCCTATCTCTTAAAAAAAAAAAAAAGGTAACTGACCTATCCACAGTCACACACAGTCACACATCTAACTAGCAACAGAGCTAGGTCTGACTCTGGTGCCTGAGGTTTAAACCACATGACTGTGTGTCTCATGCCCACTGGCAGAAAAAACTTTTGTAGGCATTCTCGACCGGGCGCGGTGGCTCACACCTGTAATCCCAGCACCATGGGAGGCTGAGGCAGGTGGATCACCTGAGGTTGGGAGTTCGAGACCAGCCTGACCAACATGGTGAAACCCCATCTCTACCAAAAATGCAAAAATTAGCTGGGCATGGTGGCGCACATCTGTAATCCCAGCTACTTAGGAGGCTAAGGCAGGAGAATTACTTGAATCCGGGAGGCAGAGGTTGCAGTGAGCTGAGATCGTGCCATTGCACTCTAGCCTGGATGACACAGTGAGACTCTGTCTCCAAAAATAGCAATAATAATAATAATAATATGGGCATTCTCGTGTTGAGTTCTGCTGCCTTGTTGCACTGCTTGCTTTTTCAAGCAAGCCTCCTTCAGGCTATACCTGGGTTTACTCAAGGCAAGAGGAAATGTCTGATGCACTGGACTCAGCAAGTCCATGTCAGTAACTTCTGAGAGAACGCTGACCTTTTCTTTACAGGATGACTATCCACTCTCCCTTGTTAAACAAAAACTCCCAAAGAGGTCCCTCCTACAGCAAGGGCTCCAGGAGGTCAGCGGCTCTCTTTTCCCTCCAGCCTCCTCTCTCAGATGGCTGAGAGTTCTCACCAGTAAACTATTTCTTTTAGAATATCATTGAGATCTAAAACGAAATGAAATCTGAACCTTGGGTATGTCTCATCACCATGGAAACAGCTTCAAGCCTGAGTGCCTCCAAGAGATATGGGTGCAGTTCTTCCAGCTGCCCTGGAAATAAGTGACTGAGAACTGGGCAGTGCCGAAACAAGGTCCTGTTGAATTAGCGGCAGTTTTAACAATAACAACAGGTTCAACATAGCATTAGGTCATCAGCAGCAGCATTATCAACCTGTATTTTCAATTTTCTTTTTTTTTTTTTTTTTTTTTTGAGGCGGAGTCTCGCTCTGTCGCCCGGACTGGAGTGCAGTGGCCGGATCTCAGCTCACTGCAAGCTCTGCCTCCCGGGTTTATGCCATTCTCCTGCCTCAGCCTCCGGAGTAGCTGGGACTACAGGCGCCCGCCACCTCGCCCGGCTAGTTTTTGTATTTTTAGTAGAGACGGGGTTTCACCATGTTAGCCAGGATGGTCTCGATCTCCTGACCTCGTGATCCGCCCGTCTCAGCCTCCCAAAGTGCTGGGATTACAGGCTTGAGCCACCGCGCCCGGCGTATTTTCAATTTTCAACAGTGTGCTGGCTTGGTCAAGAACCAGCCAAACGAATGACAGCACAGATCATCCTGTCTACTTTGGGAAGGGATGTTTTAAACTCTATTAAGGTGGTGCAAAGAATGTGGCAGGAAAAAAACAAACAGTAATAAATTTTAAGAACATTCTGTGGAAGCATTTTCACTTCCGGGAATGGGAAACTAATATTTCCCCAAGAGGCTTCATTATTAAAGCCATAAATACAACATCCCTGATTCGACTGCTTGGATGCTTTGCTTGTGTGGCCTTGCTCTGGCGAAGTGGCTCAGAATTTGAGGCAGACACGTCCAGGGGAAGCTGGGGAGGCGAGTGAATTCGACAGCATTGGGCCTCCTCCTCTCCAGCACGTTGCCTGCACACCAGACCAGTGAGTGCAGGGATAATGAGTGCATTTTGCTGTACTGAAGACCACCAGAGAGGGTTAGCATAAAATTCAAGGACGATTTTTCTAGCTGATGCCCCGCTACGTTTCTTCTTTCCATAAACATACACACTCTCCTCTAGAAGTAAAAGCAAGTAGTATGGTGCAAGGACTACTAGCTTCGTTGCCTAACAGGGCTGCTGCTTATTAGGCCCAGTAACCATGATTACTTAACTTCTCTGCATGTCAGTCCCCTGTGTAGAGGTGGGCTTAGAGGGATACGTGTTGAATCCTAAACATCTTATGTGCTCACAGTGTTCACCATAGTGAGTTCCAATCAATCAGTAAAAAGATAAGTGACACTTGCTGAGACCCATTTGTGCTGGGCACTTTATGGCTGTCATTATGTTTGACCTCACAGTAACTTATGTGGTTGCTGGTATTCCCTATTTACAGATGATGGAAATGAGACCTCATAATTGCAGCGACTTTCTCAAAGTGATGATTGTGTAAACGGGCAGCGAGGCTTCAAATCCATCTGTGCAACCCCAAAGCCAAGGTTCTTTCCACTTGACTGTGTTGATTTCTGAGCTCATGAGCTCGGGATAAATCATTATTTTAATTGAAAAGAAATATAACTCGCTGGGCACGGTGGCTCACGCCTATAATCCCAGCACTTTGAGAGGCTGAAGCGGGCGGATCACCTGAGGTCAGGAGTTCGAGACCAGCCTGACCAACATGGAGAAACCGTCTCTACTAAAAATACAAAATTAGCCGGGCATGGTGGCACATGCCTATAATCCCAGCTACTTGGGAGGCTAAAGCACAAGAATTGCATGAACCAGGGAGGTGGAGGTTGCAGTGATCCAAGATCGCGCCATTGCACTCTAGCCTGGGCAACAAGAGCAAAACTCAGTCTCAAAAAATATATGTATAATTATTTATCATTGGGAATTACAGGTACCTTATATGCAACATGAACTTTCAATCCTTGGCTTGTTCCAAGCTGCCCTGCAGAATTACCTCTGAATGGCTCCATGGAGATGCTGTAATGTGTTAGAATACCTTAGACACTTTCACGTGGGCAAGGGTTTAGATTTTTTTTTTTTTTAAATCTTTTAAAATCATCCTGAGCAAGTGAAAACATTTTTTCCCCTCAAAAGAAATATAAGGCTGGGGATGGTGGCACATGCCTGTAATCTCAGCACTTTGGGAGGCTGAGGAGGGTGGCTCACTTGAGGCCAGGAGTTCAAGAGGCCAGGAGGTGGAGGCTGCAGTGAGCCTTGATCGTGCCGCTGCACTCCTGCCTGTGCAACCAGAGAGATCCTGCCTCCAAAAAAGAAAAAGAAATATAAAAGCATAGTGCCACAATCAAAAGGGCTGAACTCCTGTAAAATAAAGGTATAATACAACCCAGCCATCCCTCAGTTCTAAGCTCTGTGTTTCCAGTGCTTCAAAGGCCAGGATTTCCATTTTATATGTAAAAAAAAAAAAAAAGAATAAAACATGAGCGAACAAAATAGCCATGACATTTTGGGTGTGTGCTCAGATCTGCCAGGAAGTTTCCTTCTGGTAGATTTTCATGGCAGGATGGGGCCACAGATAGGGTGTGGGCTTCACAGAATCAGAACAAGAGTGAAAATCCTCGCTTTTCCACAGGCATGCTATTATACTTCCTGAACCTCAGTTTCTTCTTCTGTGAAATGGGGGGATTATTGTGTGAACTAAACAAATAATGTGCATAAAGAATATAATATTCTTCATCTCACTCTCAATTCAAAATAGACTTGTGCCATGTGTGATAGCAATCATCTTCTTCTTGAATACTTTGTGCCAGACACCGGGCTGAGCCTTTTCCACAGATTATCTAAGGGAAATCAGTATTTGAGCTCAGTTGCTCTAGCTCCAGAGCCTACCCTGTGCCCTGCTCTAGAACATGAGCCACTTACTTGCTTCAGATGAAAGGTTTTATGAGCAATTGCTTCAGCAGAAAGCAGGTGCCTGTCAGGGTCCAGTGGTCCCGTGTGAGGGTCCTGGCTGATGTGGCGAGTGACTTGGCCCAAAGTGGGGAGGCCCTTGCATAATAATCCCTCATCCTCTCACACTGCAAAATTAGTACCACAGCTTTCTGCTCCCTTGGTTTCCCCACTAGACTAGGCATATGATAGATGTCTGAAAAAAATGCTTGTAGGATAAATAAATGCAAATAAACTGAACCATTTCCCTATGCAGGAAGCATTTTATGCTTAACTTCTCCATTCTCCTCTTAAACATACTGACATGGTTAAACAGATTTTTTTTTTTTTGAGACGGAGTCTCGCGCCCAGGCTGGAGTGCAGTGGCCGGATCTCAGCTCACTGCAAGCTCCGCCTCCTGGGTTTACGCCATTCTCCTGCCTCAGCCTCCCGAGTAGCTGGGACTACAGGCGCCCGCCAATCGCCCGGCTAGTTTTTTGTATTTTTTAGTAGAGACGGGGTTTCACCGTGTTAGCCAGGATGGTCTCGATCTCCTGACCTCGTGATCCGCCCGTCTCGGCCTCCCAAAGTGCTGGGATTACAGGCTTGAGCCACCGCGCCCGGCCAACAGATTTTTTTTAAAGCTGTTAATTCTCCGCCATCCAATTCAAGGCCCATCAGGCATTTATTCAGCACCTATTATTAATGTAGACGGTCAAGGATTACATATGTAATCCATTAGAGAGTATTAAAAAACAACAACAAAGCCTAGTGTAAAAATATTGAGCTATGAAATACATAATACTTCCCAGGTAACATTGATGTTTGTAGCTGTTTTGTTTATGTGAATTTTCTAATTTGCATTCCCTGAGCTCTTATTAAGCAGTTCAGGGTGGGCAGACTGGGAAAGTGTCGTGTGAAGCAACATCAGAATTAACATGGCAACATGCCGAAACCGCAGCTCTACAAAAAAATACAAAAATTAGCTGGGTGTGGTGGTGTGCACCTATGGTCCCAGCTACTCGGGAGGCTGAGGCAGGAAGATCACTTGAGCCCAGGAGGTGGAGGCTGCAGTTAACAGAGATTGCAGCACTGCACTCCACCCTGGGTGACAGAGCCGGACCCTATCTCGAAGAAAAAAAAAGACTTAACAACGCTAAAATTTGGAATATGGTTTAGTAATGAGACCTTACAAGACCTCAATTTCATTATCTACAAAATGGGGATAGTGTCCTCTCCCCTCCCTTTCTCCCAGGAGGGAAATAAGAGCTTGAAAGAATGAGGACCCAAAGCTGGCTTGAGATTCGTTGTCTCAAGCACATTCTTTTTTCTCTCGTCCTTCTCTGCAAAAGGCAAACAAGAATGAAATGATAACAGGCACATCCACTGAAGCAAAACAGGTCACTGGAAGAAGATAATATACTGAAGGACAAATAAAAGTCAACTGTAGCTGTGCCCAGAATGGGTAGTTGAAAATACGTGGGAGGGAGAGAAGGCATGTCCTTTTTCATAAAAGATTTTTTTTTTTTTTTTTTAAAGACAGGGTCTCATTCTGTCATCTAGGCTGGAGTCTGGTGGCACAGTTGTGCCTCACTGCAGCCTCAACTTTCTGGGCTCAAGCGATCCTCCCACCTCAGCCTCCCGCACCACCATGCCTGGCTAATCTTTTTATATAGATGGGGTCTCACTATGTTGCCCCGGCTGGTCTTAAACTCCTGGACTCAAGTCATCCTTCTGCCTTGGCCTCCCAAAGTGCTGGGATTATAAGCATGAGCCATGGTGCCCGGCCATAGAAAGGCTTTAAAAATATTAGCAATGTGAAACATGCACACTTGTGTGGTTTTGGTATCTTCTTTGCCATTCTGGCTGCCTGTAAAAGATGGGTACTCCATAAGATATGGAAGCAAGCTTTTGAAAAGGTACTTTAAGATACCTGTAATCCCGCGCTTTGGGAGGCCGACTTGGGCAGATCACTTGAGATTAGGAGTTCGAGACCAGCCTGGCATATGGCAAAATCCCATCTCTAATAAAAATACAAAAATTAGCCGGGCATGGTGGCACGCACCTATAATCCTAGCTACTCAGGAGGCTGAGTCAGGAGAATCACTTGAACCCAGGAGGAGGAAGTTGCAGTGAGCTGAGATTGTGCCACTGCACTCCAGCCTGGGCGACAGAGTCTCAAAAGAATAAAAATGAAAATAAAAAATAAAATAATGATGATGCCGAGACAAAATTGTTCAGCTTACGTTAAATGAAGGCACCAGCTCACAAAATTTACTTACAACAACTGGATATACAAGACAGTGTGTGCATATGGATCAGACTGGAGGAAGAGTACTTGGCAAACAAAAACAGCTTACTTATTAGGATGATAGAACTGCCTTGCCCAGTGCCTGGAATCAAACACATGTTTAACAAATATGTGTTGATAATAAAAATAAAAATAAAATAATAAAAATGAGAAAATCTGATATGCCATATGTTGTAACTGTGAATACTGGTCTCTGTTAGCCAATCATTCAGAGATAATACCACTCCTTTTGGACATAATTTTGTTGTTTTACTTCTTTTTTTCCCCTTTACTTCATGCAATACTATTTCCAAAGAAATTGGTGTCATCAGAAAAGTCTGCAGAGTCTATGAATATGGGGCTTAGTACACAGAACTGGATAAAGGTCACTCATGCATTTCTGATATCGAAAGCCAGGAGAAGCATTTGCAGATAGGCATGAGACCGGCTGTTTATTCATTAGTTGGCTGACTGTCCTTGGGAAAAACAAGCCCTCAGGATCTCAGTCGACAGATCTGTGACTGGGTTTAGATAGGCCTTTAAATACTTTAATATGAAATGTCAAGATCAAACACACTGGGTCAACGAAGACAGATGAGCTCTTCAAAGAGTTAATATTTGAAAACTTTTATTTTCTCAAATGAGCACCAACACAGATTGGAAATATGACAGAAACAATGCACTTTTCTCTAATACTGAATCACTATGTACAAATACGGGAAAAGGTGAAGACAAATTATTTGAAAACAATTACCTTTGTTATAGAAGCAAAGTGACCTGAAAAATGCCACCAAAGAAAATAAAAACCCAAACCCAACAAACACAGTTTGTAAACACAAGCATAAATAGACAGATTCTGTATTGGAAGATAGTCTCTGCAGGTTGGGAAAGGGACCGACTCCCACTGTCACCAAAATGTTATACAAAAACATATGGGCAGATAGAATTTGGTAACATGAGAACAGCTTTCATAGTTTCTTCTTGGCTTTACCTTTTACTGCCAGTAGATTTCATAACTATTTTAATTTAAAAAAATTAAATATCTCTTTCCTCTATCTAGACAACTAGCATATTTTCTCCTTTGAGGCAGATTCCTTTAAAATACGTAAGTTGATTGTGTTCAAGATTTGATTTCTCAGCCTCTTTCTGAACCTGAGGCAATCTGACCTTAAAAAAAAAAGCTGTTTATCACTAAGATATGTGTATTATTTTATTAATGTTCTTTTAATCCAAACCAGTTAATGTTTAACATGATGTGCCTTCTAAAACAGCTGGAGCCCTGCGATACGTGATTAATACACTCTCATCTGTCAGAAGCACAGATTTGACTGTGCTCCATCTTCACAAACCACAGATCTCCTTTACAGTCTATAAAAGCTGAGCACACAAAGCAAGAAAAAGGAGCAAACCTGCAACAGCTCCATGCTCAGGAAAACAAAAAATCCTCGTGGGTTGTGCTGTTGGTCCACTCAAAAACAGAAACAACCAGAGAAAAAGAGAAGAAAAACTGTATGCGCCCGAAGTGTAAACTGTAGTTACAGTGTCCCCACTCGAGAAAACAGGAGGCACAATTGAAAGTGCTTTTTACACACACGCATGTGCACACACGCACAACCAAAAACGTGATTCTGATTTGCTGGAAATTCTTCCAACAGGAAGAATCACTGTAAGTTGTTACTACTAAATTAACTTGGTTTTATTTATTTTCTTTTCTAGTCAATACTGATGCAAGAAAATATTTCAATTCTCAACCTGATTAATGTACTGCAGAGTCTGTTCCACTGGGGAAAAAATGCAGAGAGGCATTGCTTTAAAGCCTTGATCCAGATTAAAGTGATAGAGACCTTAAAAAAAAAAAAACCGAAAACGTGTATTGGTGATCACTGTTTCCCTTAAAATATACTTCATGAAATGCAAAGGAAACCATAGAATTTAAAATGAAAATAAAAAGTGCTCTCAGGGGATCTGAGAAAACAGCACCAAATATATTATTTAAAAAATTAAATATTATTTACAAAAGTATATTTTACAAGCAACTGTTTCTTTTATATATATCCACTTGAAAATCTCTTTATAAAGGGTCATCTCTTTCGCACACACTGATCCACCAGTAAAAATGCACTCTAGCCTGTCCTCGTGAACTCGGGAAGAACACTCAGTCAGGTCCAGCTGACAGCTTGTGGGTATCGAGTTTGGCTGTATTTGATTCATGTCAAATCAATCCATCAGCAGCCTGAGACTAATGTCCCGGGTCCCGAGGGGTCTGGGTCTACTCCAGGGTGGCCAAGGTCCTATGACCTAGGGTGGCACAGGGGAGATGGAGCTAGAGAGTCTGCTGGCTGGACTTCAGTTCCAAACGAAGGCAGCTGCTGGCTGAGGTATAGAACTTCATGCCTTTCCCTTTCTCAAGTCTCCTTACTCTGTCTCTACTCCCCACACCCCGCCCCCAAACTTGACCAACAAACTCCAAATCCTCCAACCCACCTGGGGTGAATGAATGAGGTCTTTGGTTATGCTCTAAGTCAATAATTTGGTGAGGAAATTAAAGAACGAACTGACTGAGGCCGTGAGTTAATTTAGCATCTCCAGAGCTCAGCTGTGGCCTCTCCAAGGCTGCTCAATGTTAGACAGACAACCCATGAACAGAGCGAATGTTGTAAGAAGCACTTTTGGTTTCACTGACAACAAAGGGAAAGCCTAATGAGTTTTTTCCCCTGTAGTTATGGAAAAACCAACACTCTACTCAGCTCTCTCACAGCAAGTATGGCGCCTCACACCCACTGGAGCCTCACTGGATAGTCACTGAAAAAAAAAAACACTCAGAACCAGGGTCTGACTGGAGCCTGCTCTGATCCATGCAACAGTCAAAGGCCTCATCCCCAAGGAAGAACAGTGGCACATTGGTCTTCTTCTCTGCCCCCCTGGAAACTTGAGGGCACCCCATGTCTAGCTGATGTCACCACATTCCATTTTCAGTTTGAAAGACAAAACACCTACCCCATGTTTAACCCCCATTTTCTTCCTATGGGAAAGACTATCCGTAAATAGCCAGGACAATCCCTGAGGAAAGGGTCTAAGGAAAATCCATAAAGGAAGACTTTCCCTGAGGAGGGGAAGGGAGAGAGGGAAATCCATGGCTTCTGTGCCGGGAAGCCGGCTTAGGAATGTGAAAGTTGAAAAACGATTTCATTGAGAACTTGGGACTGTGAGCCACAGAAACTGTTCTTCTGGGAGCAGAATTCAATATTTCTTCTGAACCTCAGTCTACCTTGCAGTAAAGTGGGAAGAACAACTTGATCTCCCAGGGCTGTGAAAGCACTGGAAAGATCTGGACAAGAAGCCTTGGGGAACAAAAGTCAATTTCTAAGAATCCATTTGTCTTACAGGGGCTCTCTCCTGAGAATCCTGGAGCTATCCTGGTTTCTGTCAGTCCTGCCACCTGCCCCCGGCAGGGCAAGCCCACACCTGTCTTGGGGCTCCCATTCCACGATCAGTGCGTGGAGACACACAAAAAAGCATTTCCACCAAGGACGCGCTCCCAACAGAAATTGGTTCTGCTGCAGATGTGATTCTGAAAAGCTCCTGGGCTGTTGGCTGCTTTCATCTCAGTTCATTGCTTTACAGAGTCTCCCATCAACTCATTCTTTTGTGAGACTTTTAGGGTGAACTTTCCGAGAGGGTCGGCCTACTTGGAGAAGGAGATGCTGAGAATTACCTAACACGCACAATAATATATTCAGTCTAAGAAATGAAATGAACCCAGTTAAATGAGTTTCAGTCATATACTGTGGACTGGCTGATTTGCTGTAGAACAGACTTCACAGTGTTGATTAAATGTAACAAACTCCTCTTTCTCTTATGGGCCTTACAGGGATGCTCTCCACTTCCCTAATCGAAGGATGTTTGGATGTGGGGAAAGGGTAATACTGGAATTTGGGCAGAACTCCTCCCTGCTGCTGGACCACACTGACAGCAGATTTCTCTCCATGCAAGACATTCAGACCTAAGTGGGGCAATTAGGGGCATGAGGAATCTACCAGGCAGGTTATGACTAAGCTCAGAGCCTGGGGCCCATGCTTTCTACAGTCTACAGTAACAGGACTGGAGAAAAACACCCGAAACTCTATGAACAAGAAATTGTCGATCCCACGGAAGCCACTGTAAAACCAAAGAGGAAAGATGGACCAAACCTGAACTGGTTCCAATCTAAACCCCTCCAGGGATTACCCCTACCCAGTCCCCTCCCTCACCACACTCCTCTTATGAGGGGTCAGAAGGAAGGGCAGTAAGAATTGCTAATTGATCCTACTTTTTATTTCTTGGCTCAATATCTGAGCCATTTCTTCAGAGCTCCCAAACTGCAGCCCTTTTGTGCCCTGCTCTCCTCAATTACTGATTTTACTTGGTTGCTGGTCAAAGCCTTTGGGATATTTGGATGTTAAGCCCATTGCAAATGACAGTCCCCTCACACCTTATCTACGGCGCCTAAAGAGGCAAAGATGATGATTGCCCAGAGACTGAGCGAGGCATCAGAGTCATCGCACCCACCTGGCCACTGCCCAAGTCACTCACTGCTGCCAGAACACTCCCCCACTCAGCCCAGGAGAACCAGGCCCTTGCCCCGCCAACTAGAATCAAGGCCACATCTTTGTGCTCGTTTGCTAACCTGGCACATTTGGTGTCAGGAACAGAAGCTTCTGGTCAGAGAGAATGCAGTCATGAGGTATTTTTTTTTTCTCTTTGTCCTTTTAGTCAAGTCAATTATTTCAAGCCTAAGTTATCAGGTCTCCAGGAGCAGCGCAATTTTGTTCCTACCTCCACCCTTCCACCCCTTCCCCACGCCAGGACCCTTAAGAGTTTCCCCTTTCCCTCTTCCTCATGCCCCCATGCCACTGCTCGCCTGACAAGAGGCCATCAGGCAGCTCTCGCACGGGCCCTGGGGCCCTTACCAAGGTGGGCTGCCACCATGCGGTCAAGGATCTGTTCCTTTTGTTGTTTTGTTTTCAGCCAAAACTAGAACAGAGAGAGAAGCCAGGATCAACTCACAAACAGATACAAAGCAAAGAGACAGAGAGACAGCGATTTAGAGGCCGGTCACCAGAAAGATGGCGTCAGGGTGGGAGGATGCCCCAGATGGCAAGGCCCCTAAATGGATGGAACCAAGTGTCAGTCACTCTCTCACGCTTGGGAAGAATGTTCGGTTGAATGGCGTTCACGTGGACACTGGGTTGGGTAGATGCTGTCCAATCAGTCCCAGCCATTGTCCTTGATCATGTGTGCTAGCTCAATGATGTATTTGCCTTCTTTATATTTCTGGCTGCTTTCAAAAGCATGTTCCTAGGAAATACAGAGGAAGAGAAGAGATACTGAACAACCGAAGACAAGAAAATGATTTTTTTTTTTTTTGAGGCGGAGTCTCACTCTGTCACCCAGGCTGGAGTGCAATGACACAATCTCAGCTCACTGCAACCTCCACCTCCCAGGTTCGAGCGATTCTCTTGCCTCAGCCTCCCAAGCAGATAGGGTAACAGGCACCCGCCACCATGCCTGGCTAATTTTTGTATTTTCAGTAAAGAGGGGGTTTCACCATGTTGGCCAGGCTGGTCTCTAACTCCTGAGCTCAGGTGATCCACCCACCTTGGCCTCCCTCATCCTGCTGGGATTACAGGCATGAGCCACTGCACCTGGCCAAGGAAATGACTTTCGTAGCAGAAAAGCAGGGGCGGATGACAGGTATCAGCATTCACCGTGGTCTGGTCCCAGCTTCACCCTCAGTGAGATGATTCCTACCCCTCAAGCACTTTATGTCCCCCTCACTTAGTTGCAGAACTGAGGCAACACCAGGACTTTCACAATATTACAACAGAATTTTCCAGGAGCTTCGCTCATTTAAGTCTTTGCAATGTCACCCCCTCAGTAAGGTCTTCCCCAGCTACCCTACTTAAAATCCAACTTCCACTCCAGTACTCCCTTTCTGCCTTCTGCCCCAACCCCTGCTTTAGTTTTCTCTGCTGTACTTCTCACTTCTGAACATACATTATAATTTGCATTTCTATTTTGTTTATCCTCTGTCTCCCATGACTACAATATAAAAAACTTCATGGAGTGCACAGACTTTCATATTTAGTTCATGGCTGTAGCCTTAGAAGACTGCCTGGCACATAACAGAATTTCAATACATAATTGCTGAATGAATTAGTATATTTACATATATATATAAATCTTGGTTTCTGGTGCTAACAGAAGTTTGCCCTGTGGATAGATCCATAAAGTTTCTGTGTCATTCCTGCTAGTTTCTAAGAACACAGGAAAGCCTGGTTCTAATTTTAAATTGTACTTGTTAGGCTCAGAGATGACAGGGAGAGGAACAAAATACTCAGAGGCCAGACAGGTCTCCTTTTCAATTGGTTTTTCTTGCTGCTTCTATGTCAGATGTGTGGAGACAGGAGCTGTATAAACTCCAGGCCAGAGAACCCGGCAGTCCTCAAGCCCCCACCAACTGCCAGCCCCCCAGAGGGAGAATGTCACATACTAACCACCTGGCAGGTGACTTTTCGAAACCCACTGCACTGTGGGCTCTCCCAGCGAATAAACCCCACCGAAAGAAGTCCTGCAGAGGCGCAGGATATAGGGCTCTTTTGTTTGCAGAGATACACGCGTAAGAACATCTTGGTGTATTCTCTGAAGAACACTGGTCATCTGTGTCTCAGCTCCATATTCACAAGCAGTGGACATCAGCCCTTCCCGGAGCCCCCAGAATTAGTAAGGAATTGAGGCGTACCGTTGGGGGTTCTGGGTCACAGTTGTATCAACTGTGTTTTCTGTTCCAGAGCTCAGGGGCTTTGAATTTCAGAACAAGAGCTCAGGCACACCACAGCAGCAATTTCCCTAACACTTCCTTATTCCCTGTCGTCTCTGTGCACACACGCACACGTGTGTATACGCACGACACAGCAATGTGTTTTGGGAATAAGGTCCGTTGTTCCACAGTAATGTGTTTGGGTGGGAAGGAGGAGAAAGCAAAACTAAGAAAATGAGTTTCCCATGATGAAAAAAAAAAAAAAATCGGCTGGGCATGGTGGCTCACACCCATAATCCTAATCCTTTGAGATGAGGCAGGAAGATTGCTTGAGGCCAGTTTGAGACCAGCCTGGGGAACATGACAAAACCTCATCTCTACAAAAAAAAAAAAAAAATTCAAAAATCAGCTGGGTGTGATGTCATGCACCTGTGGTCCCAACTACTCGTGAGGCTAAGGCAGGAGAATCATCTGGGCCCAGGAGGTTGAGGCTGCCGTGAGCAAGACTGCACCACTGCACTCCAGCCTGGGGCCTGTCTCAAAAATAAATAAATAAAATAAAATAAAATAGAACTGGGAGATTCACACCTACTTCACAGAGGTAACAATGGGGTGGCTCACGCCTGTAATCCCAGAACTTTGGGAGATCAAGGTGGGTGGATCACCTGAGGTCAGGAGTTTTGAGATCAGCCTGACCAACATGGTGAACCCACGTGTCTACTAAAAATACAAAAAATTTAGGGCCGGGTGCAGTGGCTCATGCCTGTAATACCAGCACTTTAAAAGGCTGAGGTGGGCGGATCACGAGGTCAGGAGTTCGAGACCAGCCTGACCAACATGGTGAAACCCTGTCTCTACTAAAAATACCAAAAAATTGGCTAGGCGTGGTGGCTCAAACCTGTAATCCCAGCACTTTGGGAGGCCGAGACGGGCGGATCACGAGGTCAGGAGATCGAGACCATCCTGGCTAACACGAGACCATCCTG
>NC_045449.1:34647283-34716769 GCF_002776525.5 Piliocolobus tephrosceles
GGAGGTGGAGGTTATAAGTGAGCCAAGATCTACACCATTGCACTCCAGCCTGGGTGACAGAGCGAGACTCCATCTCAAAAAAAAAAAGGGAAGGTGCCCTGGACTTGCACATAGGAGGTGACGGATGCATATTTGGGGTCCCTGCTGTGCTGTGCACATCCCAGTGCTTGTCAGGCTGTTTGATCTGTTTTCACGTTGGTTTTCCTCCTGAGCTGCCATCATGACTGTCAGCACTTTGAGGGCAGGCACTGGATCTTGTCCATTTTTTTGGTATTTAGTCAAAGGCTTTTGATAAACTTTTGTCAAAAGGATGAATCGTTTTATCTGAACCTCAAGCATGGAACAAAACCAACCAACTCAGGCTCGTCGTGTGTCTTCAATCCAGCAATCTTCAGGGCAGTGAGGCAGCCAAGAGGCTGGGAAACACGGGAAGGGGAGAACTTTTCTGCACTTGATCTTAGCCAAAAGGCCGAGAAGCAATGAAGAACATTTCTGGATAATCACGAGCAGAACTGTGTCCCCCACCCCAGATCACCCAGAGGGGGCCTGTGACTGTACAGAGGGAACAGAATGGCCAAGTCCAGATTCTCCCACAGGAACAACCAAGCCGACCGTAGGAAGCTGTGGCTAACCCATCTTGGCACCACACAACACACTGTCTAGGTTTTTTTTGGTGGTGGGGGGGTGGGGGGACAGAGTCTCACTCTGTCGCCCAGGCTGGAGTGCAATGGCATGATCTCAGCTCACTGTAACCTCCGCCTCCTGGGTTCAAGCAATTCTCCTGCCTCAGAGTAGCTGGGATTACAGGTACCCACCACCACGCCTTGGTAGAGATGGAGTTTCACTATATGTTGGCCAGGCTGGTCTCGAACTCCTGATCTCAGGTGATCCACCCACCTCAGACTCCCAAACTGCTGGGGTTATAGGCCAGAGCTATTGTGCCTGGCCCCATTTTTGTTTGTAATCCTGAAGATTTCCAGGGAATGGGGAAAATGGAATCTGAAGGCAGTGCTATACCAGGCTCCACTGCAGATTCCACCTGGGGCAGTTTTTTTGTTGTTGTTGTTTTCTTTTCTTTTTTTTTTTTTTTAACGATTTCCACATTTTCAAACTATTTCAATGGAATCATAATTCTGTGCCTGGCATCTATTGCTCACATTATTTTATATGTGTATAAACATATTTTTTTCCCCAAAAGATGTTATTTTTAGAGCAGCATTAGGGTCACAGCAAAACTGAGCAGAAAGTACAGAGATTTCCCACATACCCGCTACCCACCTCCAGATTCCCCCACTATCAAAATCCCACACCAGATTGGAACATTTGTTACAATGGATGAACCTACATTGACATATCATTAGCACTCTGCAGCAGGTTTGACAACTCCTTCAGGCTCCTTCAGAAGCCAGAGGCAGTTCATGAGCCATATGACAGGATAGGGAATGTGAGACATTTTACATGGACTAAATTGCCTTCCCAGAGAGGGGAAGACCAACTTTTCAATATCCTCACAATGACAGGGAGGGCAAGAATAGAAAGGAGTGTGCAATGCATGGATGTACACATGCAAGCTGAAAAAATCTGCTAACAATAATAACCATAACAATTTAAGTAAATTTTCACTGACATATGCTCTATGCAAGGTGAAGACCTAAGTGTTTTACGGGCATGATCCTATTTAACACTCAAACCAACTCTGTAAGTATGAGGAAACTTAGCATAGAAGCTAAGTAGCTTGTCCAAGGACACACAGACAAATAAGTCATGGAGCCCAAATTTGAACCTCACTCTAGCTGGCTAGATGGTTCTTAGAGGGTTGCCTAGATGGTTCACGCTAGCTAGAGGGATTATAGGGGCAGTGTCTATGGTTATATGGTGACCCCAGCGCATGTAAGAACAATCAGTCCCCAGTGTTGTAGCAGATCCTGGCCCTTCTCTCCTCTCACTCTGGCAAAGGACTGCTCACTTTTCCCTGGCCCCAAAGGGACCTTAACATTTTTTGCTGAGTTAAACAATGAAAGAATAATTGTCCATTTGGGAGAGGTCCAGCCATGACTACATCTGACAGTGGGTGTTAATTAAGGCAGTTTTCGATAATGACTTGCTCAGGGCCTGGGACCTAGGTGTTTTAGGAATATTTATTGGAGTATCAAAGTATAGTGGCTTCAGAGCATGGGTTCTTGATCAGGCACGGTGGCTCATGCCTATAATTTCAGCACTTTGGGAGGCGAATTTGGGAAGACTACTTGAGCTCAGGAGTTTGAGGCCAGCTTGAGCAACACAGTGAGACCCTATCTCTATTTATTAAAAAATAAATTTGTTGGCCAGGCACAGTGGCTCACACCTGTAATCCCAGCACTTTGGGAGGCTGAGGCTGGTGCATCACCTGAGGTCAGGAGTTCGAGACCAGCCTGGCCAACATGGTGAAATCCTGTCTCTACTAAAAATACAAAAAATAAGCCAGATGTGGTGGCGCATGCCTGTAATCCCAGCTACTTAGGAGGCTGAGGCAGAAGAATTGCTTGAATCCGGGAGGGGGAGGTTGCAGTGAGCCAAGATCACACCATTGCACTCCAGCCTGGGCGACAGAGTGAAACTGCCTCAAAATAAATAAAATAAAATAAATTTGTTTAATATTTAAAAAAGAGCATGGGCTCTGTGTCAGACTACTACTACATGGTCACCTCCTTTGAGAATGAAAAATTTAGAAATAAAAAATAAAAGAATATTACATGGATTCCTACCCTGGTGTGGCTATTAAATGGCTAGATTGCCTTGGACATATTGTTAACCTCCTTAAGTCTCAGTATCTCTATCCATAAAACAGAGGTGAAGAAAGCACCTAACCTCTAAGGCTGCTGATATATGGCTGGCATATAGTGAGCTGTCGAGAATGGTTATATGCCATTACTATTATTATTTATTACATCTAAAGGGGTGTGTGTCTCAGGGGTAGGTGTGAAGGAATGAATAGGAGGAGGGAAATATATCAACAGAAAGGAAAGAATGAATGTGGTAGAGAGGTGACTATCCTGGTCTAAGACAATCCCACAAGGCCATGGAAAGTCAGTAGAACATGTTCTTCTGGCATAAGGCTCTTGGCAATTCCCTTCCAGCCCTCTACCAACCAGACTCTTTTATACTTACATATTTCCAGCCCAGAGTGGTTTTGCAGTTTTCACAGTAAATGTCTGCGACTGCATGCAGTCCTGTTAGCAACACTCGCTCTTCTGCAGGCCCACAGCCCACATTAACTCTATGTTGAGGCACAAAAAGAGAGAGTGGGTAGTCAGTGACATGCACATCAGTCATTCAAGCTGAGCTTCCAGCAAAAATTAACTGGGCAAGGCTGCCCCAAAGGGAGCCAACCCTGAGCTGAGCAGGTCTAAACCAATCCCCAAAAGGTGGCCACAGAGAAATATCTCAGCTGGAAGGAATTTCAGATCTGCAAGTTCTAGTAGAGTGGGTCTACTGAAATAATCTTTATGGTTGAGAGTTTGCTTAAAATTTTAATTTTTCTAACAAATACTTTCAATCTGTGACTTAGGGGGACAAGCTGACAGCCACACTGTGAAGTCCACAGCCATAGGCACAGGTCCTCACAGCTTACTGAGGACTGAATGAAGCTGAAGATGCCACACATGGCAGCACAGTGTGGTCCTCATACAGGAATGAGTGATCCCTGGGTGCTGAATAGGCTCTACTCCTTCACAGGGTGCCCAGCTCAAGCCACAGGCCAGATTTTCATTTTTACAGTTTATCAGGCTTATGTGGGCTTCACCTTCCCTTCCCAGGCAAGAGGTGATAAACCTGGTGCCCAGGAATGGCTGAGGGCCCTGGAAACTATGCATCTGCCCGAAGTGGGCCTTCCTTCCTCCTTAGGTCCCATGGCAGATCTTGGTGTCTTCTTCACCCCTATTCTCTTCCCCAGTGACATATCTCAGATCTCATTATGAGCCCTCCATGTTGAGGCTCTCAGAATCTTCTCAGCTTCTTCCCTGTGGGACTACAGTTCTCTGATGTGCTCTCTGAGGGGACTGTAGTGAATATATTATTTTTAGCCAGAGATGTTGGCAAGAAATGTTCCCCAAAGGTAACTGACTACCAATTGTGGAGAGTAATGCTCCACAGAGTTTCACTGTGGCAGAGAGGGCAGGGTTCATTGTTTAATCATCATCAAGGACTGCTTTTTCCCAGCCCTCGAATCTGCACCCCACAAGGAATGTACCATTCAGAGGCACTCACACTGAGTTAAAGAGGTATGCTCGTCCTTGACTTCCTTGGAACGACTGAAATGCAAGAAAACAAATCGATAGTTAGACATCCATTTCAGCCACCCATTTGGGAAACCGACCCCAATCACAATAAGCATGACCTTCCAGGACTGATACAGCAAAAGGGAGTACTGAGCCAGTTAATGGTGCTGCTGGCAGATGGCATGGGGGCAGAGAAGATGGCAGAATAAACAGAGCCACAAAGCTCGATCTGGCCCACTGGACTGTTTTCACTAGCCCAGGTGACAAAATAAAAAAAACCCAAACCCACCATGTCATTAAAAACTTCTTCCCTCCTGACATTGCCTGATACAATTAATTCACCTGAGATCATTAATCCGCATTGGCGTTCCTGGTCCCACTTGATTTCAGCCATCTGTGCTGGCCACAGCTTTCCCAGGCTGGCCCAGGCATGGAAACCACCACAAGCTCTTTTGCTTGGCCTCTTGGTCCAGCCCTAACAAAGGCAGCAAAAAATCCCCAACCCAAGAATAAACTATCCAACCCACACTCATCACTTGTCATGCCTTCCAGAAGATTCTAAGTGCCATGACAGTTTACAATCCTAAATGGGAGCATAGGAGCTCTTTTGAGATGTAAGCAACTTGATCTCAGCATCAGAGAAACGCTCATGAAGCAGCAATTCCACTTTAACCTCTAGCTTTACATAGGGGTTTCTTTCTTCTGGCTGGAGGGAGGCAGGGAACAGGAAAAACAGGAGCCAGAGCCTGCCATGCAATCTGACATCTGCTTTCATTAACACAGGCCCTGTCCATGTTTTCCCTCTCTGGTTACACTGAGAAGCCTGCCTGACATGAGCCAGCCATGTTCTGCACTGCTGCCTGCATTTTTAATGTGGCCTAACAACGGTGTCCTGAATTTAATATCTTAGTCTGCCCTGAAAAGCAACCAACAAACAAGGAGGTGAGTGGCTAACAGATGACCAGAGGGTGGGTGAGCACCAGACAGGACTCAGATTAGCACGCGAGACAACCATTTTTGTCAGAATGTGCAGGACGTCAGAGATCAGTGCTGCCGGCCAGTGTGAAAGACAAAATTCTTTTTTTTTTTTTTTGAGATGGAGTCTTGCTCTGTCACCCAGACCAGAATGCAGTGGCGCGATCTCGGCTCACTGCGCCTCCATCTCCTGAGTTCAAGTGATTGTCCTGCCTCATGGGTGTCCTGTCATGGGTGGCACCCAATGACACCCATGTTCTGGACTCTTCATGTTCCCTGCGTTTCCTTTTACTTTCTTTCCTTTTTATCCCCCCCAAGATAGTTTCACTCTGTCACCCAGGCTGGAGTGCAGTGGTGTGACTGTGACTCACTGCAGCCTCCACCTTCTGGGCTCAAGCGATCCTCCTGCCTGAGCCTCCCAAGTAACTGGGACCAAAGGTGCATACCACCATAACCAGCTATTAAAAAAAAAATTATGGAGACAGGGTCTTGTCATGTTACCCAGGTTGGTCTTGAACTCCTAGGCTCAAGCAATCCACCTGCCTCAGCTTTCCAAAGTGCTGGGATTACAGGCGTGAGCCACTGCACCCAGCCTGTTTTCCTTTGTCTTAGCACTAGCGTCCTGGATTGAAATCATCTGTTTATTTATCTCACTCCCTCAGTAGACTGTGAGCTCCCTGAAGGCGTGCGCCATGTCTACAATCTCTCTCTGAATGCCCAACACATAAGCATGTGCATCTGGCACACAGTAGTCATTTATTAAATATTCTGAGTCAATTAAATTGTCTCTAGTTTCTCTCGTTTTCTATAAACAACTTTACTGAACTATAAGTGACATAATAAATGGTATATATTTGAAGTAGACCGCTATCACCACAATCAAGATTAAACTGCCCATCACACCCAAACATCTCCTCATATCCCTCTGAATCCTCTTACCACTTATAGATCCATAGGTGATTACAGCTTTCTGTCACTATAATTTATATATAATTTATATTTTCTGGAATCTTTTTTTGAGACAAGGTCTCACTCTGCCACCCAGGATGGAGTGTAGAGGCACGATCATGGCTCACTGCAGCCTTGATCTCCTGGGCTCAAGTGATCCTTCTGCCTCAACCTCCCGAGAAGCTGGGACTACAGGGGTGCACCACCGTGCCTGGCTAATTTTGGAATTTTTGTAGAGATGGAATCTTGCCATGTTGCCCAAGCTGGTCTCCTGAGCTCAAGCGATCCACCCAATCTGCCTGCCTTGGCCTCCCAAAGTGCTGGGATTAGAGATGTGAGTCACCACGACCAGTCTAGAATTTTTTTAAATAAACGAAATGTATTTTCTTTTCTTTTTTTTTTTTTTTTTGAGACGGAGCCTCACTGTGTCGCCCAGGCTGGAGAGTGCAGTGGCCGGATCTCAGCTCACTGCAAGCTCCGCCTCCCGGGTTCACGCCATTCTCCTGCCTCAGCCTCCCGAGTAGCTGGGACTACAGACGCCGCCACCTCGCCCGGCTAGTTTTTTTGTATTTTTTTAGTAGAGACGGGGTTTCACCGTGTTAGCCAGGATGGTCTCGATCTCCTGACCTCGTGATCCGCCCGCCTCGGCCTCCCAAAGTGCTGGGATTACAGGCTTGAGCCACCGCGCCCGGCCAGGAAATGTATTTTCATTTACAGTGTATATGTGTTTGACTTTTTTCACTCAGCACAATTCTTCTAGGATTCATCCATGTTGAACATATCAACAATTTATTCCCTTTTTGCTGCTGAGTAGTATTCTATTTTATGGATATCACAGTTCATTTCTTTTTGGTTTGGTTTTAATAAGAGATTTGAACTAGCTGACCTTCAAATCCCCTTCTAGCTTCAAAATTATATTCTATTATTCCATGGTCCTAAGTTACAGGTAATCTGGAATGTCATCCTCTAAGAAACATTTGCTAAGACCTTCAAGTTCAGAGCTTAGAAGAAGGTGGCTATTGGGAAACAAATCCCAGAAGAAAGCAGACAGGAAAGTAACCGGAAGCAACAGAGCTTCACCATTAATGACAGAGAAAGGCTTTGAATAATGCATTCACTTCTTTCTCACCCCTGGATCACTGACTCTCTGCCAGACACAATTAGAAATACAGGGAGACAGGCAACATTGTGAGACTTACCAGGGCAGCGGTATCCCAGCAAGGTGTGCAAGACAATCCCCCAGACAACCCTTTTCTCCAGGGCAGCACGGAAACACTAGCTCATTTTATGTATTTTATCTTTAAAAACTAAAGTTTTGCCAAACGGTTACAATACATGGATTGCCACTAGGCCTTCCCTGGACTGGCACGTGTCCTGTATGTATAGGTATCTGGAAGGAAGAGGCTCCACTGTGGGGGTCAGAGGTGACAAAGGTGTTCTTCTTCTGCCTCTGCTTTCAGCGTACAGTGAACACCGTTGTTTCTGTGAATAAGGCTAATCTTATTTTTTTGAAAAACAAGATCTTTAAATAACAGGATCTTTGCAATGTTTTGCATATGAGATAGAGTACTACAAAGGGGTTCACTTATGGTAAAGTACCTGAACCTTGTGCTATAGAGAGAACTGGCTTCTGTCAATATTTTTACCTTATATTATTTTTGTGGCTAAAAAATGATATGCTTGTATAAAAATTAATTTGAAATGCAGGATATTCAGAAGAAAATCTTTGTGACCTTGTGTCAGAAGAGAGTTCTTAGAAACACAATCTATAAAAGAGAAAAAAACTGATAAACTGAACTTCATCAGAATCAGTCCACATTAAAATGGTTAAATATTTTTTCTTTAACTGACAAAACCAAGTGTTGGCATGAATATGTAGCAACTGGAACTCTCAAACATTGCAAAACAGTACAGCAACTTTGGAAATGGGTCTGGCAATTTCACTTACCCAAGCGAAACGAAAGCCTATGTTCACACAAAAACCTGTATGAGAGTGTTTTTAACAGCTTAATTCATAATCGCCCCAAACTGGAAACAACCTAAATGTCTCAAATGGTGACTGGATAAGTAGACTGGTATATCCATATAATACTATTCTGTAATAAAGAGGAACAAACTATTGATATACAGAGCAACATGGATGAATTTGAAACACATTACGCTAAGAAGATTGGTAAAAAGAATGTTTAACTATAAGAGTTAGTGAGAGAGATGGAATTGATCTGTTATCTTGGTAACAGAAGAACCGTACTCTTAGGCCCTATAAGAAAAGAAAGTCTTGTAATCACTATTAGACTATATATTTATAAGACTGTAAAACTAAATAGACTGTAAGACGCCCAGGTCCTAAGACTTATCTATGTTAAAACTCGTATGACTCATATTCAAAGAGTGAATTTTACTGTATGTAAATTAAAATTTTTTTAATTAATAAATTTGTAAAATAATAAGTCATTTCTAAAATCTATGCCTGCACACTCTATTCCTATATCTGTACAATTAGGAATTGTAAGCAATTCCCTAAACGATTTAAAACTATTCCACACAAAGAGTTTCAGAGGGGTTTGAACCTTTGTTCATTTTCATATTTTTTAATTCTTTTTCTAAAATTATGTTTGTGAGGATAATTCTGAAATATCGTAAGAATACTTTTCCGTGCTAGGTGTGATGGCTCATGCCTATAATCCCAGCACTATGGGAGGCCGAGGCAGGAGGACCACTTGAGGTCAGGAGTTTGAGACCAATTGGTCAACACAGTGAGACCTCATCTTTACAGAAAAAACCCAAAACCAAAATCAAAAAACCACTTTTCTTGAGAGTTTTCAAGAACAACCCTCTCATTAGAAGAGGTCTTTTGAATTACTGTATCAGAAAGTGATCAACCAAGATTTTTTTAAAGGAGTATATCCAATCACATATACCTTCAATAAAATTGAAAACAATTTAATAATTATTTTTTTCATCCATTTAAATTATATAAATGTTCATTAAAAATTGTACGCTTACAACGTACATATCCATGGCAGCACACATATATAATTTATAAATAAGTATATACATATTAGGAGTTTATGCTCAAACATTTTTACTGACAGGGGTGTGTCATTTTAAAAGTGTGAAGGCCGATGTTCTGGGGGTTCCTGTCTGCTTCCAGGCTGGTCCCAAGAGTCCCTTTCTCTGGCCTGACACAGACTGGAATTCCTAGAGAGAGTTGGGGTGGGGGAGGGCCCGTGGTAGAGCAGAGAAATGCCAGCCAGGCCCCGAGGTACCTCCAACGCTTCCTCCAGGCCTGGTTTGAGAGAGTCTGCTGGGAGAGGCCCACACGTACAAAGGGTACTGAACCCCTTCTCAGGGCTGTCCTGGTGGCCATAGCCACTCAGGTTCCCGTGAGGAGCACTATCTATGAACCTCTGTTTCCTCAGCCTGGCACTCGGGACCAGCTGTGTTTTTTGAGGCAGAGCTCTGGAAGCCTTTTCCATCATGGGTTCCATTCTGGGGCCCCTGCCAAGTCAACAATTATGATGAGAAAAACAGCCATGGAGAACAACAAGCTTCTTGCAGATAGACACAGACAAGAATAGCCCCAGCTGGGTTACTGGATCCTGTGGGGCCCAGCCCTGCCTGGCACAGCCTGGCACTCCCTGGAGTGAGGGTGGTACCGAAGGTGGGGAGACAGAAAGGAAGTTAAGGAAGCAATTAGAATAAAGCAAACAGAATTTCAGACCAGGAGATGCCAAACAGACTGTCAGACACATTTGTTTGCTGTCATTACTGCCAGGCAACAAGGCAGCTCTTTTCCATGTTGTGTATCAACCAAGGCTGGTGTGCAGGCCTCCAGGAAAGGGTTTTTGTTTTGTTTTTTAAGCCGCACAAAACTTTTCTTCTGTCCTTTAAAGTAACGTAATAGTTCCAGGCCCAGCCCTTCCAGCCAGCTCAAAGGAATGGAAAGGGCTTTGAGTTTCCTGTTTAGTAGCCAAAACCACGGATTTTGGGCCCCTTTGCAAGTCTGGAAGGCAGAATCTCCTTTTAAAAGTAGGAGAACCACTGAAAAATGAATACTCTGGATTGAAGCGGGAGGCAGCAACAGAGCAAACGTGTGAGTTTCTTCCCCCGGTGACAGATATAGGTCCTCACTTTGGAGTCCTATTCACTTGAACAGGCTTCTCCCCTACATGAAGGGTCCAGCAGAGGAGCAGAGCCTCTCAAACTTCGGCCCCCTTCTCTCTCTAGGAAGATCAACCATTAGCCACCGAGCATATCCCTCAGGAGGTACAGAGACATCGGGGAAGCAGACGCCCACCTGCCTCACCAGCTAACACCTGGGAACTAGGTGACCCCTTGCATATCTGCACAGGTTAAGAGGATCTAGTCTTGGCATCAGAAGATTCAGGTTCAAGTCCTGGCTTTACAACTTCAACTTATTAGCCACTTGACCCTGAAAGAGTTTCCTCTTTGGCCTTTTCAGGAGCCTGGAGGAGAGAGATGAAAAGGTTGACTCTAACCTACTTGGTTCTTCAAACCTCTTTCTTTGGTGACTTTGGTCTCCCTCTTTCTCTATTATGCCAAAAGGCAAGGCTTCCCCACTTTGCAATTCATGTCTCCATCAAAATGGACGGATGGGACTGAAGCTCCCCATGAGACTTTCCAGTTACAATCTTCTGTGAATCCACCTCTCTTAAAGCACCTGGCACTTGCTTCCTCAACTTACCACTCATACACAGTGTTACCTGCACAAGTTTCAAAGAGTCATATTGCCAGGGTACAAGTCCTGGTTGTGCTATATACTAGCTATGTTACTACCTTGAAGTTCATTAACCTCTCTGAGCCACAATTTTCTAGTCTGTAAAACAGGCACAATAAAATAGTTCTCACTCACACCAGATTTGTATAAGAGATAAGTTAGGGCTGGCCGTGGTGGCTCACGCTTGTAATCCTAGCGCTTTGGGAGGCCGAGGAGGGCAGATCACTTGAGGTCAGGAGTTCGAGACCAGCCTAGCCAATATGGCGAAACCCCGACTCTACTAAAAATACAAAAATTAGCTGGGTGTGGTGACGCATGCCTGTAATCCCAGCTACATGGGAGGCTGAGACAGGAGAATCACTTGAACCCAGGAGGCAAAGGTCGTCGAGATGGCGCCACTGCACTCCAGCCTGGAAGACACAGAAAGACTCCATCTCAAAAAAAAAAAAAAGAAGTAGTTAGATATTGTTTACCAAGTGCTTCATAAACTTCAAGACTCTATATACTTTGTTACTGTTAGAATGTTTCTATTATATAGCTTTAAACAAAACTCATTAGGCTAGGCGTGGTGGCTGAAGCCTGTAATCCCAGCACTTGGGGAGGCTGAGGCAGGCGGATCACTTGAGGTCAGGAGTTCGAGACCAGCCTGGCCAACATGGCAAAACCCTGTCTCTACCAAAAATGGAAAAATTAGCCAGGCATGGTGGCGCATGCCTGTAATCCCAGCTACTCGGGAGGCTGAGGCAGGAAAATCACGTGAACCTGGGAGGTGGAGGTTACAGTAAGCTGAGGTCACAATACTGCACTCCAGATTGGGTGACAGAGTGAGACCCTGTCAAAACAAAACAAAACAAAAACCCCAAACTTATTGATGTGCTGAGTTCGAAGACAACCAACAAAAAAACTTATTGGTACAAACATAAACTTGAGCTTTTGAAAATTGAGATGTAATTCACATTACCATCACCCTTTTAAAGTAGACAATTCAGTGGTTCTTATATTCACAAGGTCACGCAACTATCACCACTATCTATTTCCAGAACATTTTCACACTCCAAAAAGAAATCACACACCATTAGCCATCAGCCTCTATCTCCCTTGCCTCCAGCCTCTGGCAAGCATAAATCTACTCTCCGTCTCTATGGATTTGCTCAAGGCACTATACATTTCAACCCTTTAAAGTACTTTTAGGTGTCTCAGTGAGAAGGCATCAGAAATGTTTAGGTAGAGATACAAAGGAGGATTAGTAAAACCTTTGCCCTGAGTGTTGGCTAAACCCCAACAACTCAACAGATCTCACATTCTGTAGGGAAGGGTCAGATCAGTCCTTTTTCCATTCTTCTCTCCAACCATGGCTAGGCCTGGTGAGGTTTCCTATATTGGGTCAAAGTAAGCCATAGGCTCCATTCCAAAGAGCTGGAACCCAAGCAAAACAGTCCTAGATCCTGTTTGGATTTCAGCCTTGAGGATGCATATGGAGAAAGTGAGAGGGGTGATGATAAAGAACAAAGTTAAAAACTCGAGTGCAACTGAAAGATGCTGTGAACATTTAGCTAAGAGGAAAGACTGAAGGGGATTTATTCCATCTTCTCTGCAATAAGAACAAGAGGAAATAGACAGAAATGAGAGACTTGAGTTAATTATAAAGGAAGAACTTCCTGACTCTATTTGTCTTCCACATGGGGACATAGGTCACCAGTAAAGACTAGAATAGAACAAAGCCACTGTATACGCTTATGATTTTAAAAAGACTGTCACATACCTGTCTAGGAACCTTTGAGATGGGGGTAAAAAGCCAAGGGGTGAAAGGATGGCTTTCTTAAGGCCCCTCCTCTTGTGGCTTTGAGCTATGGTAGTCTCCATTCACTCACACATTCCCTCAACAGATGGAGGGAGGGGCAGGGAAGCCACTGGCTCTAAAGGAGGAAATATCTGCTGCGTGGAGTCATAAAATTCCAAGAGCATGGGAACATTCATGATGCTTGGAACTGCAAAAACAAAAGGTGGTGAGGGGGCCTGGGTGCTGGTGTTTTATTGATGAAAGAGAGAGATTCAGCCAGGCACGGTGGCTCACGCCTGTAATCCTAGCACTGTGGGAGGCTGAGGTGGGTGGATCACCTGAGGTCAGGGAGTTCAAGATGAGCCTAGCCAACATGGGGAAACCAAAAAATACCAAAAAAATTGGCTGGGCGTGGTGGTGTGCACCTATAATCCCAGCTACTCGGGAGGCTGAAGCATGAGAATTGTTTGAGGTGGAGGTTGTAGTGAGCTGAGATCACGCCATTGCACGCCAGCCTGGATGACAGAGTGAGACCTTGTCTCAAAAAAAAAAAAAAAGAAAGAAAGAAAGAAAGAAAGGAAGAGACTCTGGGATTTAAGCCATTTAATGATCAGATTTTTCAAATTCCCTTCCTGTTGACCTACACGAACTGGGCCCTTTTAGAGTCCTTTTAGGAGTCTCAGTGACAAGGTATCAGAAGTATTTAGGGGAAGTAAGCCACTTTCAGGGATGGGCCTAGGGAATGGGGCAGAGAGAGATCCTATAAGATCTGTTGCCTCATGGTGTCGTGTTGCCTGATATTCAAGAGAAAGGATGCAGGCTTTGGAGCCTGAGAAGGACTGGATCCAGCCCTCACTAGCTGTGTAACCTTGGGCCAGTCACTTAATCCTTCTGAGCCTCAGGGTTCTCTACAGAAGGGAGAAACATATTGCCAATTCAATAACGCCCTATTCCAGAGGGACATGGTGAAGATGAAACGATTGTGCATTAAATGATTGTGTGTATAGTAAGTACCAAATGCGACTCATAAAAAGCATTTAATAAATGTGTGTTTCCCTTCACACCAGCACAGGCTTTAAAATGGGAGCTGCGTAACTAGTCTGGAGGGGCCAGGCTGTTCAGTCAGAGCTCCCCAGACTCTTCCAAATCCCCCTACAGCTTAGACCCCGTAAGTTCCTCTCCCACACCTCTTCCAACTGTCCTAAGGGCTTCAAATGGGGCTTGGGCAGTGTGGTTGTTCTCTGCTGAACCAGGAGCAGGATAAACCTCTCTAGTCTATGGCATGGGGTTAGAACAGCAGATGCCAAGGTAAACATGCAGCCAGTGGGAAAGCAGATGCTGCCAGCTCTCAGCATCCTGCAGAGAAGGAGTGAGGCATGGGAAGCAATGCCTCACCCAGAAGGATGGAGAGGAGGGGATGGCCATGATCAGATATCCCCATCCTCTACAGAAGAGAGGCCAACATGTCATCCTCACCAGGTCTGTTTAGGAAGTCTAGCTTCTGAGTTAGACACTAAGGGTGGTGCCAGGACACGATGGCAGTCAGTCATTAAGAGCTGGGCCCTCGCTGGGCGCGGTGGCTCAAGCCTGTAATCCCAGCACTTTGGGAGGCCGAGATGGGCGGATCATGAGGTCAGGAGATCGAGACCATCCTGGCTAACACGGTGAAACCCCGTCTCTACTAAAAAATACAAAAAAAAAAAAACTAGCCGGGCAAGGTGGTGGGCGCCTGTAGTCCCAGCTACTCGGGAGGCTGAGGCAGGAGAATGGCGTCAACCCGGGAGGCGGAGCTTGTAGCGAGCTGAGATCTGGCCACTGCACTCCAGCCTGGGCCACAGAGCGAGACTCCGTCTCAAAAAAAAAAAAAAAAAAAAAGAGCTGGGCCCTCTTCAGTTCAAATATAAGCCAGAATCGTCAGGAGGGCTGAAATACTGGAGCTCAAATGTCTCTCAAAGCCATTGGGCCCTTGAAAACAATTGTTAGAGTTAAAAATGATACGTAAATTAATATGCCTAGGAAGAACAAATACCATTTCCTCACTTATGTTTCAATTTGCATTCCTGATACCAAAGCCAAATGGGCACTGGCAAATGAAAATGTTCTTATACTTCAAAGGCTGCCTATGAAGTCAGTGGGCAAAACCTACCGACCCCCAAAGTAAGACTTCCTTTGTAACCAATCTAGGCAAAAAAGGCCTGAGAAAGCCACCCTCCACAATGGAAGCCACACGCTACAGAGGGGATTGCTTTGAAAATATTCTTTCTTTTTCTTTTTCTTTTTTTTTTTTTGAGACGATGTCTTGATCTTGTTGCCCAGGCTGACATGCAGTGGCGCGATCTGGGCTCACTGCAACCTCTGTCTCCCAGGTTTAGGCGATTCTCCTGCCTCGGCCTCCCGAGTAGCTGGGATTACAGGCACGCACCACCATGCCCAGCTACTTTCTAATAAGCAATCACTACAGTGAAATTAGACTTTGTAGATGAGACTGAGGTGGCTCATAAAAGTGAGTTAGAAATTATGAAATAACAGTCATGGCTCACACTCATATGATAACTACCATGTATCAGGCAGGATTCAAACAGTAACTCCAAGCAAAGTAACTTAATCCTCTCAACAAAAAACAATGAAAATCAGGTAGGTACAATCATTCTTCCCACCTTACAGATGAGAAAAGTAAGGCAAAGACAGCCTAGGAAATATGCCTAAGGTCAAACAATCTGGCCGGACGCTGTAGCTCATACCTATAATCCCAGCACTTTGGGAGGCTGAGGCGGGCGGATCACCTGAGGTCAGGAGATTCTGACCAGTCTGCCAACATGGTGAAACCCCGTCTCTACCAAAAATACAAAACATTAGCCGGATGTGGTGGTGGGTGCCTGTAATCCAGCTACTAGAGAGGTTGAGGCAGGAGAATCGCGTGAACCTGGGAGACAGAGGTTGCAGTGAGCCCAGATCGCGCCACTGCATGCCAGCCTGGGCGACAGAGAGAGACTCCATCTCAAAAAACAACAACAACAACAACGACAACGACAACAAAACAAACTCCCAATTAATAAATGATGACAGAGGTCCAGGCAGTGTGGCTCTAAAGTCCAGGGGAGAATGAAGATGGGGTCATGAAGGTGCCATCCAAATGACTTCCTAAAAGGAAGGGAGCCTAAACAGAATGAGACTAAAACTGACAGGTATATAGTATGCCAGAAAATGCAAAACATTTCCACATGTGAACTGATAAACCCTCCAAGACAGAAGAGGACACTGAAGCCCAGCGCTCTTTAAGAAACTTCCCCAGTTTCACACAGCTTGTAAGTCAAGGTCAGAACTTTAAACCCACAGCTTTTGACTCTAAGTCCCAAAATTTTTCTAGAGGGTATTCACTGCGAAAGTCTGTCTCTCTGATGAAGAAGGATGGATCAATCTGTCAGAAGTTATGAAAATCTCTTAGGCTATTCAAATTTCTCTGCTCTGATTCCATACTGACTTAGCAATGTCCTAAATTTAATTCTCTCGCTCAAGTGGGTTTATCTTCAACAAAGACAACATACAGTCCAAGCTTTCAGGATGATCTGCTCCACTGTAAATTAATGCATTAGAATTGCATTTTCCCAATTAACTTCCTGTGAGTTATGTTACTGTGAATCACTTCACCAGAGTTCGGTCGCTTGAGTGAACAGATAATATTAAATTTGTACACCTACAATGCTTAAGGCTGACTGAGGACCGCCGAGGGGAATACCCTCTGAGTCCCAGCCTAAAAACAGCTTCTTCATCTCAAGACTGAATGAATGATTCTAATTTAAAATCTCTTGGAAACAAATAATTAAAAGCTAAGAAACTCTAAATCTTTCTTTGGCACCAGGACCACACGGCAAAGAACTAGCAAAGAATACTGAAGAATACTTCAGGAGTGGTAAAGAGAAATATTTAAGTAATTACAGGCCACTGGAATCTCATGCAGTGGGCTATAGTTTGGGTACAGTGTAGGATCTCAAAGGAAAACATACACACACGACTTTATCCAGTTTTAAATACACTCACAGATACTGGGATTTGAAAGACCCCTCCCTACTCGTAAAGGTCAACCATGCACCTGAAGCATGGCTCTCCCCCACATTTCTACCAAACCTCTCCTTGAATACTTTCAGGGGCAGAGAACTCACTACCTCCTGAGGAAGCCCATTCTACTGCCAATCACTCTGACAACGCCAAAATTCCTCATGTGAGCTGAGCTCTTTCTCCTTAGAGCTTTCTGATTCCTCCATCTTTAGATCCTCGGCACCGTTACACTTCAGGTTATAGATTTAAAGCTCTTACCTCTCCCACATGAGGTTTTCCTACTATGTAACTTCTCCCAGTTTAGTAGCTTGGTAGAATGAAAGAATTATGCAGTTGGATAAACTGACTAGGTTCAGTTCCCAGTTCTAGCACTTCCTCTGCCATGTCCTCTTGGTTTGTTCAGCTTTCGGGTCAAGAGTTCCCCATCTGTGAAATGGGATAACAATATCCACCTTCTTCCTATCAGTCCCTTCAAATTTTCCCTATGTGGCCTGGTCTGACTATGTTCACTATTGTTTTCTATACCTCTTTTTCATTTCATACTAAAAGGTGTTCCCTAGACACTTCCTACACTTTCCTTCTAATGCTAATCAAAGCACCAGGCCTTACTGAAACAATTAATTGGGCTTCAGGTTGCATGCAACAAACCAAAGTACATAGATTTACATGATTGTCCCTGCTGTGGCAGTTGTCCAACATCAGGCTTTCCTCCGGTGAGCGCATTAGCATATATTCACCTTCAACCATTTTATTCCAACCCTCTGGGACTGGATTTAGGAGTAGAGTTATGTGAAACAGGATCAAGGAAGAGACAATGTTACTTGAAAGGGTCATGGTGGTAAGAATTATGGTGGCGACTGAAGAACTCATAGCCAAAGAGCCTTATGAAAGAGACATGGGCATATAATTGTTAGGATTTGAGCATAGGGTGCTTGCCAAAATGCAAGAGCACACACTGACGCCTCTCGGTATTCCCTCCAGAAATGGAACATAACTGGGTCAGAATATCCAGACTACCCACTCCACCCCTGCCAGGCAAGGCTAGATCATCTGCTTTCAACTAGGATGGTGTCCTTAGCTAGATCCCCGATACTCTGAACTGGGATTGCATCATCTGTGAAATGAAGGGATTGAGCAAGGTCTCTTACAAGGGTGAACATTCTGTGAGTCCATATTCTCAAGAGAATAGATGCCTCGCATATTAAATGAACATTTCTGACTCAGACTTCTCTTGTGTTTTCAAACTTCCTGTTTATCTACGTAAAAAGCAAGTCTTTTCTGTTCATCAGATGGCCGACCTTATCTGATCATTCGTTGAGACTCCCATCTTGAGACACAGAAACATAAACCCCCTTCCACTATTTGGGTGCTCAATCTTTCTTGGCCAATGGCAAGTGCCCGACTCGTTGCAAAATATCAAGCGTTGGAAAATAATCTCCAGAGCAAAAAAGCTTTGTGTCACACTAAAGCAATCTCCGACAGTAACAAATTATAGGGAAACCCAAGTGTCCAATAAGAAGGGAATGGCTCAGAATGCTGTGATAGGGCCAAATGAAGAAATATTGTGTCTCCGTGATGACAAATCAACAAATACCTAATGAACAGCCATGTCCAGAGCCTTGCTGGGCACCGCAGAGAGCACACAGCTAGTCCATCTAGCCACCTAGAAAACAGGACTAAAATACATTAAGTCTAAAGCAGTATAATTTGTGGCAATAAATTATGGTTGTTAAAGGAGTTCAGAGAAGATGGATGGGACAGGAGGAGATGAGAGCGCTGTAGGAGGGCTGATCACAGCAGAGGGCTTTCATGAAGAGGAAGTAAGGTCAAAGAGGCTGTGAGGCCTTGAAAGGCAGCAGAAGCCCTGGCGACCTACTCCATCTATAGTGATTAAGCAGCTGGAAGTGCATCTGTTTTGCGGCTAAGGACTCCTCAGTACAGTCCAGCTACATCCCCATCTCTTTCCTACGGAGAATAACAACTCGAGGAGAAATCAATGGTGGCCCTGAGATGTTTGCAACATATAATAACAGAAACAGGCTGGGCACCACGGCTCACACCTGTAATCCCAGCACTTTGGCAGGCTGAGGCAGGTGGATCACGAGGTCAGTTCGAGACCAGCCTGGCCAGCATGGCGAAATCCCTTCTCTACTAAAAATACAAATTAGCTGGGTGTGGTGGCACGTGCCTGTAATCCCAGCTACTCAGGACGCTGAGGCAGGAGAATCACTTCAGCCTGGGAGGCGGAGGTTGCAGTGAGCCGAGACCATGTCATTGCACTCCAGACTGGGCAACAGAGCCCGTCTCAAAAAATTAAAAAGTAATAATAACACCACACTGTATGTTCCATGGTTTGATACTGCCTCAGGGCATTGTCATAAGCACTATTTCCTCTAACTTCTCACACCACCTTGGGTATGAGGAAAGGCAACAGTGGATGGGGATAGAGTCAGTCCTAGAACACACATCTTACAAAACCCCTGCCTCTGCCTCTCTTAGGCATCTGCTTTGTGTGGTGAGCACTGTCCATTGTGCCCACATCTAAACACAGGGCATTCTTATCACTCTCCAATGCACAAATATTTCTTTACTGAAGGGAGTGGAGAGGGTGTGGGATCCTTAGCAGCACTGGGCAGTAAATCTGAAAGCAGAACTTGTTAGTTTCTAAACAAGGACCAGCCAGTTAGACCACAGAGTGGGTGTTTCCATGCAAATTCCAGCACTTTCATGTTGCTCCATGAACTGAGCCCAACCAGGAGAGCAAGCCATGGTTTTTGTATTTTTCTTTTTTGCAACCAGCTAAGGAGTCTGATTAGGCCTAGAGAGGGACTCAATTAGCATCATGGAAACGGAGGAGATTTCAGAAAGGAAAGGTCAGTCGCAAGTCTAGCATTTGCTATCAGCCATCTGCCAAGCAGGAAGTGCTACTCAGATCTATTTTTAATCATCTTCCCTAGGCTAGGGCTTCTGGGAAAATTCAGAGGCCAGGGTTATTCCAAGACAAACATTTAATTGCTACCTTTCTGTACACATTTTAAAACAGCCTCTGGGCACTCAAGACCAACTTATACACAGAGGCCGAGTTTCTGGGTTCTGTCACTCTGGTCCCTACATCCCAGGTTATCTTTGGAAGCCGTGATGGGGACCTCTCCTTGGGGACTGTCTGGGATATCAAGTAACTCCACATAATGTAATAATTCCTATAGCCAGCAGGTTTCAGATACTTGCTTTGGTTGCAAGCGACAGGAAGAAAGGAGGAGGTGGGAATTCAGGTCCAGGAGTTCATGTTCATTCCCCAAAGAAGTGAGACCAGTGAAGTGAACTGTGCAAACTTCCTCGTCACTCCCATTTTCATTTTAAGCACATTTATCACTTTAGAAAGGTAAATTAAAACCAGTTCATCCAGGCAGTAATCTCGTTTGTTACTAAAGATATTGACTGGCTAAAGAAAGGGGAGAGGTTTCATCTTAATTCCCAAGGCCCCAGCCTGTGCTGTGGCTGGTGCATCCAGGCATGAGAACATTCTGTCCACTGGCTCCTTCTCCCTCCTGTCTCGCAGCAGTGCTACGTCTCAGTTCAACCCAGCCCAAGGAATGAAACATCTCTGAGGTCTGGAGCGGCAGTCTGGCACAGCCAGGGCAGACTACGCAGAGACAGAGCCTGGCTCAGGCAGCCCCTGCATTCTCCAGCTCACCCAAACACAGTTTCCTCGCCTCTCCACACTTACAAACTCAGCCTCCAATTTCCATCCCAAGGCACTAAAGAAGTGGAGGACTGGGGACAGGCAGCTGGTCACCACCCAGTGCCTGCCCCATCCAACAGTGAGCTGCAGAGCCCACTGTGCCTGCAGACAAAGGGGTCTGCTCAGCATCCTACCCACCTCCGGACCTTCCCCCTTCCCTACTGTCAGAAGCTTATCTGTCTGCGAGCAGCCGGTGGGAAAGCTAAGCCGAAAGGGCACCTTGGCCATGGGATCTTTGCCTAAGGATGTGAAAAAGGAGACTGGGTATTTGGGGCAACTTGACACCAGCCAGAGCCCAGCCAGCAGGCCAGGGAGGAAGGGACTGACTAGACAGGCATGTGCTTCACAGGAGCTCTAACTCCCTCGGCCGGGGGCTGGAATCCCTCCTCCCAGTGTGCGGAACTCTAGTAAGCTGGGGCACACATGCCCCTGCAGAAAACAAAACAAAAACAAAAAAACAAAAAAGGGCTACTGCACAGGGTCACTCCCCCGACCCAGTTGGACTACACATTAATTGGGGCTTCTGAGCCCTGCTGACTCTTGAGTTCCTCTTCTTGTCTGGTTTCAGCAGAGAGGGGAGTTAATCAGCAAACAGCTTAAGGAAGGATAACTCTCTGTCCCTGCTGAGGGCCACCTGTGCCCCTCCTCTGTGTGCCATGGCTTGATGGGCCAGTAAACCCTATTGAAACAAACAGCAAAGAAACAAGCAGAAGCAATCTGGGGTGCCATGTTTGGCTCAAGTGTAAGACACCAGGAACAGGGGGTTACCTGGAGATTTCAAAGCCAAGCAGACAGCCTGAGAAGGACCAACGGAAGCACCTGTAGTGGGGTGCTGACCCTGTACTGTACCACCCTGAGAGTGAGTGTCTCCTTAGATCTTGTGTCCTAGTTGGCCTGCTTCCCTCGGCCATCAGGGCCCTGATTCCACATCACTCTCAGACCCTCAGAAAAGGAATCTCTGGGGTGGGGTCTGGTGATCTGCCTTTGTATCTCAGGTGATCCTGATGTACTGTCAGATTTGGGAATCACTGTCCAAGAATCCCCATTTTCCAATGCCTATTTCAATTATTCTCTAAATACATAAAGACTGCAGAAGCTACTTATTTCCACCTTCACTTGGCCCTGTTCCAAACCTCATGGCTACATCAAAGCCACTGGAATTCTGCAACTGAATTCTCTCTTTAAATTCAGAGAAAAACTCATCAACACGGGGTTGCAATTGCCAGGTTTCAATTATTTGGGGAGCCTTACTCAGGAAGCCAGGAGTGTCAGGCGAGACAGAGTGCCCAGGCCCTGCAAACCCCCAGATCTCCATGAACAAAGGCCCTCTTCTTAGAGTTATGACTGCTTGCTGTTTGCCAGTGATCTACCTGCTTGCTGTGTAGCTGAAGGCACCACCAAGGAGGGACCCGGCCTGACTATTTTTAAATGGCTATGGCATGTTATCAATGCCCACCACTCCACAACATCAACATTGTATAATCACACAAAGCTCAAGGATATATGGTTTACAGAAGCTAACGAAGTTGATTTTCCAAAATAGGCTATGTTTTATTCTCATCCCATCTCAATAAAATCCTATCACTCCTTTGCTTAAAACCTTTTACCAGCTCCTCACAGCATCCAGAACTGTGTCTAAACTCCTTAGTTTGGCCTTCTAGGCCTTGCGTCATCTACCTTGACCCGCTTCCCTAAAGCACAGACTCCCCTGACTCCCCATCTGTCTTCCCTGTGGTCCCTGGACTTCGCCTCGTGTCGTGTTTCTCTGTCTCTGCTCAGAATGGACTCCTCTTTCTTGTCTTTGTTTTCTTGTCCACTTAGTAAATGCTTATAAACACTAATCTTAGTAAACATTAATCCTGCTCTTTACCCTCATAACATCTGGAACAACCACTTACAGTGAAACAATGACTGTGTTTCACTACATTTTATCACTGTTTACCTATCTGCCTTCCCCATTAGATCATAAGCTACTTAAGGGCAAGAATTTCAGGCAGGTGCACTGGTTCACGCCTACAATCCCAGCACTTTGGCAGGCCAAGGCGGGTGGATCACTTGAGCCCAAGAATTTTAGACCACCGTGGGCAATATGGAGAAACCTCATCTCTACAAAAAACAGAAAAATTAGCCGGGTGTGGTGGTGCACGTCTGCAGTCCCAGCTACTCAGGAGGCTAAGGTGGAAGGATCACCTGAGCCTGGGAAGTTGAGGGTACAGTGAGCTGTGATAGTGCCTCTGTACTCCAGCCTGGGCAACAGAGTGAGACTCTGTCTCAAAAAAAAAAAAAAAAAGAGAGAATTTCATTGCATTCATTTCTGTATCCCCAGTGCTTCATACAGTAGGATTTAATATATACAGGGTGATCAGGGAGGTTAAGTGACTTGCTCAATGCCACACTGAAAATTTAGTGCAAAGCCAAGTCTGGAGCAGAGATGGCTTGACCCTCATTCAAGGTTTTTCAAATGGTGCCACAGACTCTCCGTCAGCAGGGCCCCACACTGTTTTCCCATTACAGTGATGACACTGTAGGAAACTATGTGTCCTATCTGGCTTGATCGCCTTGTAACCTACGGTGGGAACCTGTGGGTGCTAGACGGCTGGGGCTGAAGTCTGGCCTATGGAATGGAATTCTCACCAGGGTGTCAATTAAGACCTTGTCAAGTAGCACAGAGACTCAACACCTACACTCTCCATACAAGCCACCATGCTGGTTTGAGATTCCTCTTGAAATCACAGAAATCTATTTCTCCAACACCCATTTCACAACAGTCATTCTAATCATCTTACCCAGGGCTAAGTAAACCAGTCCAAGGGCCAAATTGGGCCTTTCACCTGTTTCGCAAATGAAGTTTTTCTGGAAAACATCCATGCTCATTTGTTTATATATTCTCTGTGGCTGTAGATTTGAGTGGAGACCCTGTGTACAGCAAAGCGTAAAATACTATCTGGCCTTTATAGAAAAAGTTTTGCAGACCTTTGGATGGAGCCCAAAGAACAGGGAATCAAAACTGCAAACAGCTCCTCCCTTCTACCAAGGGACTGGCTGCCCCTACTCTGGAAGTTAGTGAACCAACTGGCTTTTGAATGAAGTCATTTCTTTTTTTAGCCCTGGTTACAGGCCTGGGATCCAGGAGGAGATTTTTGCCTGTCAGAGGCACACAGGGACCTGTAACACCTAGCACATGGCCTGGCACATAATGGCACTCAATGTTTACTGAATAAACAAAGGCATGGGAAATCAGCCAGTCTGAGTCTTGAACAAAAGTCCATACTCCTGTCAGTTTCAAGGTGACCAGTCACACAGGTACCTGGCAGCAGCCGGGTGACCTAGATTTGTCAGACCTTATCTTATCGGCTTTCCTTTCTCCAAGCACCTGCCCCCACAATGCTCAGGGCAGGTTGGCCTCTTGTTTTTATAGAGAAAGAGATGGACAGGGAAGGGAGGAAAACCCTCCTTCCACACCGACACACTTCGCGTTTTTTTTTTTCCTCCCGCTGCGGGGAGAATCAAGAAATATGGGGGCTTCGAGCTTCAAAGAGCTCCATGAAGTAAGTCTTGTTTCACCGGCTTCCTCTCTCCTCAGGTTTCCTAGCTGAATGTGTCTGGGATGAACCTTAAAGGCCCTCTCAGAGTTCTACCTGTCGTTCGGAACATTTGGCATCTAAAGGGGAAAGGCCATCCGTGGATAAAGCTGGCAGCTTTCAGAAGGTCAGGAATGTAAACAGTGGGGAGAGGCCTGGTCCTGAGAACACAGACATTCCTCCAAAGATGCATCAGAGAACAGGCAGCTGCCCCACTAGGCTGGGCTAGCTCAGGCCGACTCTGCAAGGGAAGACAGGGACGTCAGGGAAACAAAAGGCTGAAAGCACTTCAGCCTCTCATGAAAATTAGGCAAGCTGAATGGAAAGCACTATGGAAATGCTGGTTTCTCAGCCACTCTAGATAACCCTAAGGGCCAGGTTCAGGAAGGAGGTCCTCATTTCTGCTGCCACCAGCCGCTTTTTAAGGTGCCAGGCCTTCCAGGAACCAAAGGGTACTGGGTACAGGCTCAGTGAAGGCAAAGCTTGCATCTGTTTGCCACTGTATTCCCAGGGTCTAACACGTTAAGAGGAGCTCCGCAACGTGGAATAAATTGACAGGCGCAGTGCAGAAGGGTTCACTCAGGGATTTTTCGTTTTGGTGAGGAAACACTTATCTGTTTCCTCATTTATCGGCTGGGACGCTAAGGTGACAGTTAGCTTCCCAACAGATACATGAGGAAACAGAAAATTGCTCTTGGTGGAGCCAACCCTAACAGGAAGGAAAAGGAGCTCCTGGGGCCCCAAAGATAGAGAATTTTCCTTTTGATGATCACAATTTACCCCTTCAAAGACCCAAGGGTGTCAGGGACTAAAGGCAAAGGGAGACCCAGCGCCACCTGCTCCGCCTCTTGACATCACTGTGGTCTGGAGGGGAGGGAGTTTACGGACTGATCAGATGTTGTTGTTTTAGCAGCAGCTGGCGGAGCCATCTCCTCGTCTCTTCCTCTCCCCCTCCTCCTCCGACTCACTGTCCAGCCAGGGAAAGGAGGGAAACAGCTAAAGCTCCTCTTGGCTGGGCAGCCCTTACCCCAGAGATAATACTCTGGGTCACCAGGTCAAACCCTCCTTTCAGCAGCTTTGCTGAGTGCTTTGGAAACAAAGGTTATCAGAGATTCTTTTTTGGTTTTGTTTTTTTAAGATAAAGAAAGTGGTTTCCTTCAAAACATTCCCCCGCCCCCCACCCGAAGCGTCACAGAAGGAATCAAACTGACAAGCAATTCTCAGCTCCAGCTTCACTGTCCAGGCCAGGGACTTCTCTTCCAGCCGCCTAGGCTGCTGTGTCACAGCCGACTGAGGTCCTCGGCTGGGTCAGAGGCACAGGAACCACCTGACAGACTGGAAGGGAAGCAGGCAGGGGCAGGCTTTTCCATTGGCATTCTAGAGAGGCCTCGCTGCTGCCTGCAGGTAAGGCCCCAGAGAGCGGTAGTGGAAGGTGCTGCTATTTCATTACCTCCTGAGACCTGCTGGTCTCCCTGGGATAAGGAACAAGCGACTCCACAATGAGAGGCCTCAAAAGACCACGGATGACAGCTGTAGGGCTCAAAGGCAACTGCTGAGACTCTCCAAAAAGAAGGGCAACAAGCAAGTGTGCCAGGCCTGTTAGGGTGCCAGGCCCTAGTTCTGTCACTTTCCATTTGGTTTTCCCTAGTGACTATTCATAGAATAACACTAGCTTCCAACATTTATTGAGCATTTGTCATATGCCAGGCCCTGTGGTGAGGGCTTCACATCGATTATCTCATTTAATTTCCACAAAAATCCCATCAGGTATGGGATTACTTAATAATATTACTATTATTCCCATTTGCCGGTGAGGCCATTAAGACGCAAAGGGGACTGGGCGCAGTGGCTCACGCCTGTAATCCCAGCACTTTGGGAGGCCGAGGCCAGTGGATCACCTGAGGTCAGGAGTTCGAGACCAGCCTGGCCAACATGGCAAAACCCCATCTTCTACCAAAAAAAAAACAAAAAAAGAAAAAAGCTGGTGTGGTGGCAGGCACCTGTAATCCAGTTACTTAGGAGGCTGAATAGGAGAACTGCTTCAACTTGGGAGGTGGAGGTTGCAGTGAACTGAGATCACACCATTGCACTCCAGCCTGGGTGACAGAGCAAGACTCTGTCTCAAAAAAAAAAAAAAAAAAAAAAAAAAGACACAGAGGGATTACTTAATGTACACAGTTACCAAATGAATAAGCCAGGGTTGGAACCCAGGCGGTCTGGCTCAGAGGTTATACCACGAGCTGCTATGTTATATGGCCTCATATCATCTTATGCTACTACATTAGACTCAGAAGATGCAGGGGGAAGTAGAAGGAACTTTAAAGACAGTCTAACCTATTGCACTCATTTGGATAAATGAAGAAAAGGGAGAGCCAGAGAGGTGAGCAGTGTTGCCCAAGATCATAGTGCTTGACACTGTCAATCTTCCGGATGCCCTCTCCCAGGGCTTCCTCCAGCACTTACAAGCACCAGCTATGTGCAAGGTGGTGTGGTGGAGGGGAGGTGGCAAAGTGCAAAATCAAGAGGCCCTCAGCTTCTCTCTGGGCCTTGGTTTCCTAATCTGTAAAATGAGGAGTTGAACTAGAAACTCCAGGTTCAAAGGTACCTTCAGCCATAAAGTTCTGAGCATCTATGACTCCAGGACATTGAGAATCATGTTAGGAAGCAAGACAATTATACATAAAAAGTGCATGCAACCATAACAACACAGACCATACCACAAGACAGTCATTAAAATGAACAACCAGACAGTGAGTTCCACTGACATTCAGAGCATCCTATAGACCAGGAAGACTCACTAGAAGAAAAAAAGATGTGAGCTGTTCTTCAAGAATGGGTAGAAACTGAAAAGAGAGAGAGGAAAGGAGGAGGATTCACCAAGGTAAAGGAAATGACAGGAGGGAAGAAAGGGTGGGATTTGCCACAAGGATTACTGAGTGAGACCATAAAACAGGCAAGGCCGAAAGAACCTAGGCCACATTGCCAAGTGGGAGCAAAAAGTACATGAGCAGATCTGAATCTGAACCCATCTGGCTTCTTGGTAACCTGGTAACCTATGGCCTTAATTAATCCCCACCTTGAAAGGATGTTGTAAAGTGACAGAGTAAGTAAAATACCTAAAGGAGTTCCTGGTACACAGTAGGTGCTCAATCAAGAAGAAAGTGTTCTGGGTGCAGTAGCTCACGCCTGTAATCCCAGCACTTTGGGAGGTTGAGGCAGGTGGATCACTTGAGGTCAGGTCAGGAGTTCGAGACCAGCCTGGCCAACGTGGTGAAACCACATCTCTACTAAAAATACAAAAACTAGCTGGGCGTGGTGGTAGGTACCTGTAATCCCAGCTACTCGAGAGGCTGAGGCAGGAGAATTGCTCAAACCCAGAAGGCAGAGGCTGCAGTGAGAGAGATTGTGCCACTGCACAGCCTGGGCAACAGAGTGGGACTCCATCTCAAAAACAAAAAAAAGTGTAAGTCTTTAGGACCAGTGTCAATGTGGTGGCTCACCTGTAATCCCAACACTTCAGGATGCTGAGGTGGGAGGTCTGCTGAAGGTGAGGAGTTTGAGATCAGCCTAGGCAACATAGCGAGATTCTATATATATATATAAACCTAAGGAGGTGTTCAATCAATAGTAGCTAATAGCAGCAACGTAATTTTTCATCTTGTGTGTTTGTTACAACACCAAATAACCTTATCTGTAAAGTTCTTCTACCCTCCATGGTGAGCCTCGCTTTCCCTTGTTTCCTAAACGTCACAGGCTCTTTAAGTGCAGGACTCATCTCCGTATCCCTACCATCTAGGTTTAAATGTTGTTTAAAACACAAGAATTATGGAACCGAACAAGTAGTGTATGACAGTGGATTCTAGTCAGGCCCCCAAATACAAAGAGCCAAACTAGCAAGAGTGCAGATTTATCACTCCAGAGGCCAGAGGAAGTGCCACCGCTCAAACAGAAACAGAGGGATCCTGCACCCACTCCTTGCTTCCCAGGGTGAACACCCTGATGAAAAAGAGTTTCTTTGAATTTTTCACTGGGAATACAAGCTTGATTACCAGTGTCCCTGCTGAGAGCCTAGACACTAATAATATACAAAACAGTCTTATGATTGGAACCTTAAAGGCATCTGCAAACCACAGAGTTAATTTTCAGGGTACGCCTCATCGCTCAAGTCAACATTTCCTTTTGGTATTTAAAGTAACCACACAGAAAGGATCACATTTGAGCAGATTTTGTGCTCCAGCTGCCTGCAGTCTGCAGCAAAAGAAAAACAAAACATAAAGATGATTCGCCAGATTTGGTCCCAAGCAGCTCCCTTGATACTAAATTGGTGAGCAACTCTATGTGTGCCCAGATCATTAATTTTTGCAGGGAGCAGGCATGACTGTGGGACAGGTCTGCCTCCCATTTAAAGCATGTGACTTCCTGAACTCAATTCCCCTTGTCCATGCCTACAAATGATAAAGACAATTTTTTTTTTTTAAACCATAGAATGCTTCTATTTCTTTGCCAAGCAGTGGTCAATGAGTATTTGCTGAATGACCACCATGTGCCTGGAACACATTCAGACCACTGCAACGGACAGACACCACTTGCCCCCTTCTAGTCTCTTCCTCACTAGTTCATCTGCCACACCACGGCAACACTGACCATTTGCTGGCCATGTCATTACCTGTTTAAAAGTCTTCAGTAGTAACCAACTGTCAATGGGATAACATCCTAGCTTCTATTCTTCTAATAATCTGGCTTCGACCTACACTTTCAATGTTTTCACAGTTTTTCAACCTCTACCCTAAAAAATGGCTGCTGCCTGTGTGCTCCCTGCCTCTGGCTCTTTGTTCCTGCCGCTCCTTTTATCAGCTCCTCCCCATCATTTGAGGCTTCTGCTTCCAAGCACAGTTCAATGCTACTTCTTCCACCAAGTCTTCCCAGAACTGCGTTTTCTAGACAGATGGATCTTAAAGTTTGGTTGTGTGTGTGTTTTTTTCCTTTTCTAACCAACAGTATCTTTGGTGGAGAGCCTGATGAAAGCCATGAAACCCTCCCTAGAAAAATATACATGCCCACAGAATGACACACACAATTTCATGGAGTCCTTGAAGCCCGTCCATGGACCCAGACTGAAATTCACTGATAAAGATCTCTATCTGAGCCAGGCGCGGTGGCTCAAGCCTGTAATCCCAGCACTTTGGGAGGCCGAGAAGGGCAGATCACGAGGTCAGGAGATCGAGACCATCCTGGCTAACACGGTGAAACCCCGTCTCTACTAAAAAATACAAAAAAAAAAAAAACTAGCCGGGCGAGGTGGTGGGCGCCTGTAGTCCCAGCTACTCGGGAGGCTGAGGCAGGAGAATGGCGTCAACCCAGGAGGCGGAGCTTGTAGCGAGCTGAGATCTGGCCACTGCACTCCAGCCTGGGCCACAGAGCGAGACTCCGTCTCAAAAAAAAAAAAAAAAAAAAAGATCTCTATCTGAGTACCAAGTCACTCAAATATTCACCGAGAATTTACCAGTCTTAGGAGCCATGCTGCTTCTAGAGACACAAAAATGGTATCACAATCGTCTCCTCAAGTAATCCACAGGCTAATGGGAAACGTGTCATCACACTGTGATAACTGCTTTAAGAGAAACATAAAAGATGAGGTAGAAACTTCAAGAAGGCATAACATGAATCTATTATCTCCCAAACTAAGATAAAAGTTCCCTGAGAAAATTTTTGAGGGTAGTATTATAATATCTAAAATAGTGCTATGTGCATGCGCGTGCACGTGCACACGCACACACACACACACACACACAGAGTACATAATTAGTATTTGTGCAAAGACAGAACGGAATCAATAAGATGAAAAGAGCAAGTATAGGCACAGTCCCCACATACACCAGAAACTCTTGAGATACAGTTAAAATGGTCCCACTGTGGACCAACTGTGCTATAGAAATTATCCCAAGCAAAAAAAATTATCCCAAGCTGGGTGCGGTGGCTCACATCTGTAATCCCAGCACTTTGGCAGGCAGAGGCAGGCGGATTGCTTGAGGTTAGGAGTTCGAGACCAGCCTGGCCAACACAGTGAAACCTCATCTCTACTAAAAATACAAAAATCATCTGGGCATGGTGATGCACGCCTATAATTCCAGTGACTCAGGTGGCTGAGACACGAGAATTGCTTGAACCCAGGAGGTGGAGATTGCAGTGAGCCAAGATTGCACCACTGCACTCCAGCCTGGGTGACAGAGTGAGACTCTGTATCAAAAAGAGAGAAAAAAAAAAAAAATCCCAGCCTAATTCATGGCTCTTTTCATCCTGAACACGTTCAATCTCTGCCCCTATGGAGGAAAGGTACCATAAGATACTATATTTTACAAGCCCCACATAGTTTCTTTTCACCAAGAAACACTGTAAAGTAACCACATCCCTTTGTTTGGAGACTTTCTGTACAGATTTGATTCACCTGCCACGCCTTCCTGGGTGGTCAACAGATACTTCTACAGGAGTACAAAAAAGTCAATGCTTCATTAGTAGGAGACAGGGCTTTCAAAGGTCACATACTTGAAGAAAAGAATTAAGTAATTTGGGTTTGGGAAATGTAATTCTCTTTTATAAAAGCCAAATGGGTAGAGCATGTGTTGAAACTGGACTTACTGGATTGTGCTGGAACTCTTCCATAATTTGTCACTTCTGCTTTGGCTGTATTGGCTGTAGCTTAGAAGTGATGTTTAAGAAACACTGACATGGCCAGGCGTCATGGCTCACGTCTGTAATCCTAGCACTTTGGGAGGCCAGGGCAGGCGGGTAACTTGAGGTCAGGGGTTCGAGACCAGCCTGGCCAACATGGCAAAACCCTGTCTCTATTAAAAATACAAAAATTAGCCAGGTGTGGTGGTGCATGCCTGTAATCCCAGCTACTCTGAAGACTGAGACAGGAGAATCTCTTGAACTCAGGAGGCGGAAGTTGCAGTGAGCCGAGATCGCACCACTGCACTCCAGCCTGAGCAACAGAGTGAGACTCCATCTCAAAAAAATAAATAAAAAAGAAACACTGACATTCAACAGCAAAGTGGCAGAGGCACCCACTAGAGCTCGGGCCATAGAAAGCAGTTGTTCCCACCCTTCTGCTTCTTAGTACCACTGCTCCGGTAAAGAGCCAAGTCCCACTACTCTAGAAACAAAAGGTTTACTTTTTGAGATAGACATTTATGCCAGCAATCTGTTTTTTCCTTCCTCTTAAAAAATATGAATTTTATTCGAGTATAGTTTTTGTAAAAATCATTACGTTATATCCACTGAATATCAAAATTAGAGCTCAATTAACAAAGTTAGGGCTAAAATTATCTATTTTGCAAATTAGATAAGTTCATAGAATAATTATCTTCAAGAGTTCCATCTCATATTGTATATATTTCTGATTTCTTTTCATCTTTATTTTTAATTCTTGCTAACTGGCATTCTGGTCTGATTATATTGTACATATCCTTTATGAATTATGTTGTCTGATGTGACACAGCAGCCACTAACAACACTACTAGTGATATAACTCAATGCTCACTATACTGTTTTCCAGGGCATCTGGAGAAAAAAAAGAAACGAGGGGATTTTTAGAAATTATGTTCCTATATTTATTATTTACATGAGGTTTTCAGGACATAGATAATTCCATCACGATTTTAGAGAGTAGTTTTATTGTACATTAAAAACGCAAACTGGCCGGGTGCAGTGAAATCATACCACTGCATTCCAGCCTGGGCCACAGAGCAAGACCCCATCCCCACCCCCCGCAAAGAAAAAGAAAAAAAAAGACTGGGTACGGTGGCTCACGCCTGTAATCCCAGCACTTTAAGAGGCCGAGGTGGGAGGATCACCTGAGGTCGGGAGTTCGAGATCAGCCTGGCCGACATGGAGAAACCTCGTCTCTACTAAAAATACAAAATTAGCTGAGCGTGGTGGTGCATGCCTGTAATCCCAGCTACTCAGGAGCCTGAGGCAGGAGAATCGCTTGAACCTGGGAGGCAGAGGCTAAGGTGAGCCAAGATTGTGCCACTGTACTCCAACCTGGACAACAAGAATGAAACTCTGTCTCAAAAAAAAAAAATTTCAAACAAACAAACCAAACTGGTGAGCCATGGGAATTGAGAAACAAATCTCTGCCCTGATAGGTAGAGAGGACGGGATGGGACAGATCTCAGTACTTCCATAGCAGCACTCCCTCCGTGGCACTGCCTCCACGCCACTGCACGGGGGTACTACACTACACTGGTGTAGAACACCAGGGCTCAGAGCCAGAGGTGGGAAACCAATGGCAGAGTCTACCTCTTGGCAGCCACTAGATCAATACAAGGCTTCAGAACATCTCACTCCCTGACTCTTCTCAAAGCAATGCTGCATCTAATCTCTAGACAGGAAGGGAAAACCAAAATGTCACCACTGTAAGCCCAATGGAACCCCACAGGGAACAAAAACCACCTGCCTTCTAAATGTTCCTAACCTCAGAAAGACTGCCCAGAGCTTGAAAACAAGTCAGGCCAGGGCTCCTCACACAGAACGCTGGGGAGGGGTACGAAGTGGACGGCCCTGGCTCTGAGGCTGTGTGACCTCAGTCTGATCACTGAGTCACCCATGGCCTGTTTCCTCATGAAGAGAGGTTTGAATGAGATGATCTGTAATTCTGGAAATTCCGTATTTGTCACCAGAAGATAATCTGACCTATAGATCTGATATAACAATAACGTAAATAGTTCTGGAGACTGAGCAAAAGGTTTCCTCATCCTGCCTCCATTAGATACCCCTGTACAGCACCCTACAACTCCTTTCCTCCAGGACCCAGAGCACTAACGCAACTGTGTGTTGGCATGAAGTCACAAGGCCCCGAAGTGGGTCTGTGACAGATTAATCCAATTTATCCTTCCTAAATGGCCTACTCCACAATGCCATTAAGGGGTTGGCAGAAGAGAGGCAAAGGGAGTATGACAGACAGAACATTTTCATACAAAAGCTTTGTGAAGACCCAGGTTTCCATAATAGATTATGTCCACTAAAATGAGTGTTTAGATTATTCTCACTAGGGCTGGCTACTAACTGTTCCAAATGAAGCTATTATTATTTTATAACCAAAGTATATTTTTATACTAGGGCTTATATGTACCATTAGGGAAGAAACAATGTGAGCAACTCCTCATGCCAACTCAAAATACCTCTGCATGCAAACATTCCAGCATTTAGACCACAACACCCCCTAAGAAAGAAATTGTAGGATGCCTCGGCACATTCCCTAGATAGTTCTGTCATCAATTCAAAGAGCTTTTCCCCCTACCCTCTTTACCATTTTACAGAGAAAATGCCATGTTACCTTTCTACAGATACGCTTGGCTTGCTATTACCCCTTCTCATATCCAACTCTTCTTGTGCCTCAGGTACCAAGTGAACCTATCTTAGCCAAACTAAAACTCATTGGTGTCAGGCAGGAATAATTCCCTCCAACCCACCCCCTTGCCTTTCTGTTCTCTTCTTTTGGACAGTAAGGCCAAGAGAAGCAAACAGACTACTTTATATTTACATAGAGGTTTGTGATTTGCAAACCACCCACACATCCATGATCTCATCTGAGCCTCCTAACAATGCAATGAGATAAACGGGCTCCCCCAGTGAGGTGTATGCCTACTCCACAGGACTGTTATTGGGATAGCATATCATGAGCACACACTAGGTGCTGGCCGCTAGAGACATCTGCTATGGTCTGAATGTCTCCCCAAAATTCATATGTTGAAATGCTCACTCCAAAGATGATGGTAGTGGGAGATCAGGCCTTTGGGAGGTGATCAGGTCATCAGGCCAAAGCTCTTGTGAATGGGATTAGTGTCCTTATAAAGAGGCCAGAGAGAGACCCTTCCCTTCTACCATGTCAGATTAAGTGCCAAGGATCTGTCTGTGGACCAGAAAGCAGGGCCTCACTGGACTCAATCTGGTGGTGTCTTGAACTTGGACTTCCCAGCCTCCAGAACTGTGAGAAATAAACTTCTGTTGTTTATAAGCTAACTAGTCTATGATACACTGTTTTAGCAGCCCTAATGGACTAAGACAGCATTAAACATAGTAAACATTATTTTACCCATTTTATGAGTGAGAAACTGAGGCTTGGAAGTTGGACAGCTGATTGCACGTAACTAGGCCTCTAGGGATCTAGAGTAAGCTATGAAGGTAGAAAGACTGGTACGGGATTCTTTCCACCACCATGGCAATACAGACTCCATTTGTTTTTAAAAACTTTGTAACTCTACACTTCCATGTAGGCTTAGGCACACCGATAGAAGGGAGCCTGAAGTTCCAGTCCTAGTCCCGGTTCACTGCTGGTCACACACTCAGATTTTTGTATCCCCTTCTTCATAATGAAAGCACTCATTTTTTTTTCTCTTTTTTTCTTTTTTTTTTACCAAACGAATGTCAAGCTTTCAGATGAAAGGCCCTATTACCAGTACAAAGTATCATTTAATTACACTGCTGATCCAGCTCCAGTTATCTGCTTCCCAGCTCCTAACTCCCACTGGGCAGATTCTGAAACTGCATAGGAGATTAAGTCAAGAGAGGAGAACAGGAGAGACATTCTCTCCTTGAACTTTCTTAAATGGAAGAGAGGTGGGGCGGGGGGAATGAAAAGAAAGGCCTATTTTCCAAGGAGGAGGCTGGGGCAATGATCTTTCCATTAGGCAGACCTGCATAAGAATCTATAGATTATTTAACGCCGGGGGTGGCTGTGGAGTGAAATAAAGGAATCTTTGTGCAATGCCAGCCGCAGCTCCCACAGCTCTCCCCACAGCCAGGCATTTCACCCAACCCTTTAAATCATCAAGCTCTAATGCACCCCATCTGTGTACCGGCCTGAGCCAATGAAACTGAAGCCTGTGCTGACTTTGGCCTGGACTTGTGAATGAGCCTTTCTGCCCCAAAAGGGACAGGAAGGACATGAGGCCAACAAAGTATTTTTTTTTCTCATTACTTGTCTTCTCCAAGGCTCAACCTCCATCTATTCATTTATCATTTACTGAGATCTTGCCATGGGTCAGGTTCTGACCCTGAGATGTAAAGCAGATATAGGCCATGCCCAAGGACGAATAAGAAAGAGCTCAGGAGAAAGGAGTGAAGGAGGGAGGTGAAGGAGAAGGGACACTCTTGACTAAGGCACACAGCCCTGAAACACCCATACCTGCATATTCAGGGAATGTGGCTTGGTTCCGAGTGGCTGAAACAAAGTAGAGAGCTGGCTGGAGACCTAACAAAAAAGTCAGACTCTGCCAAATTGTCAAAGGCCCTGTACACCAGGCCAAAGAGGTAAGACATAAATTCTGAAGGCCATTACCATCTCCACATACTCAACTTCTGCCCATCTTACAAGGCCCAGATCAAAGAACCACCTCCTCCAGCAATCCCTCCTGAACACCCACTCAGAGTAATCACTCTTCTCTGAACCTCTGATTTGACATCTTGGACAAGTTTTATGAGTTTCAGCTTCTTCATCCGCATAAAATATGACTCATGTCACCTACCTTAAAGACTTCATACGAAGGTTAAGGTAACATTTATAAAGTGTCAAGCTGCACTTTTTAGTACATAGAGGGTGCTAAAATTTATTGGTACCTCAATTTCTTATGATACATAGCACTGATTCCTTGTATTTTTTTTTTTTTTTTTTTGAGACGGAGTCTCGCTCTGTCGCCCAGGCTGCAGTGCAGTGGCCGGATCTCAGCTCACTGCAACCTCCACCTCCCAGGTTCACGCCATTCTCCTGCCTCAGCCTCCCGAGTAGCTGGGACTATAGGCGCCCACCACGTCGCCCGGCTAGTTTTTTGTATTTTTTAGTAGAGATGGGGTTTCACCGTGTTAGCCAGGATGGTCCCGATCTCCTGACCTCGTGATCCGCCCGTCTCGGCCTCCCAAAGTGCTGGGATTACAGGCTTGAGCCACCGCGCCCGGCCTGATTCCTTGTATTAAAAAAAAAGATCTCTTGGCTTTCCCAGTAGATATAGGCAAATAATTTCTCTAGAGATTTCCAAAAAAAAAACGGACAACTCACAATTCCCCTCCAACTTCGCAAACCCTATTCCAGCACCCAAGAGACCAACTCCTCTCTTCTCTCACTGACACCTTCTCACATTCAAACTTCCAGACTCAAGGGGTTCCCCAAAATTCAAAGGGAAGCTGAGAAGGAAGCTAAAGGCTGGCTGAAATGTAGGCAGCGTAAAGGAGAGGAATTAACAGAACCATAAAGAAAAGAAAGTGGGGCAGATTCACAAGTCTGGCCAGAGGATAGGACTCTAAGGGGCTGTACGCTTCAAGCTCTGTGGTCACCTTAGACCCTGGAGAATGGCTAGAACAGGGGGTTCGGTCCTCAGGCCTGATTTGAAAAGCCTTACTACTACAGATGTGGTTGTTTGGGCAGCTTTCTTCACCTCCCAGGTCAAATCAGCCAGCTAGAGAGGACTGTTCTACAAGAGCTGACTAGATCCTTCGTTCCTCTCTGGCTGGGGCTACCAAACCAGAGACAAAGAAAGCAACAGCCACCTTTTCCAGCAGGTCTTGTAAACAGATGAGGAACACCGATTTAAAAACAAAACAAAAAACTTCATCTGGGTCTGTGTAAAGGTGGGTTGGTTTGTTTTTACTTTAATGGTGTGAAGTCCTGGTTCTGGGTAAAGATGCTTTTGTAAGGGAAAAGTCTCCCATGATCTCTTTCTCTTTGTCATGCAGCCTAGTAAAACCTGTTTCTCTTCCCCTGGGAATCTAGGGCCAGGAGGGAAGCAGTTCCCCTGAGAACGCTGCCTGAAGGATCCATTTCCTGAATTGCACAACTGGCATGTTGGTTTATTTACTTGATAATCCCCCAGCCCCATCTTTAGAAAGTAGCTGCCTAAGCACCTCAGGAAAAATTGGGTTCCATTCTTCTGATCATGATCAAATGTCATGCCATTATTACCTCATGTATAAGCCCTAAAGGCCCCCACAGGCCAGAGGGTCTGCTCTTCAACAAGCCACTTTTGGTCCCTGCCAAAGGCCACCCACTTTAGTAACTCCACAGTCTCACAACTTCCTGGGGGCTCTCTCTTCTTGCTAAGGAACTCCTCTTGCAAGACATCCCCCTGCTTTCTTAGAATTCACCTTCTGAGCAGTGAGCACTCTTCACTCTTCGTCCGCCAACCTAAACCAAGCAAGCTGAGCACAAGGCTCCCATCAATCCCCAGCCCTTCCCTTTTCTGGCCTGCAAGCTGCCAGCCCCCAAAGCCTCCAACAAGGATGACACCTCATTTCCAAAATAACAAATTAAACTACTACTCTGTCCCTCCAACTCAGAGTTATTTCTCAGTTGAGTGAGACAGTCATGTGGGTCAGCCCTCCCTGTACAAAGATGGAGTACAAATATTCTTGAGAGAGCCTGCAAACCTCTGCAACCTTAGGAGCACTAAGCGCCCTCCCCGAGGTAGGCAAGGAAGGCCTGCTGGAAACGTGTACCTTGGAAATTAGTTCATCATGATTGGCCAAGTGAGCTCTGCAGTGAATGCAGCTGTAGGTCCGGTGGCAGGAAGGCAGATATGCCTGGAAAGTCTTCGATCTTGTCATCTTCACCATTGGCGCGGCTGAGTGTGGGGTGAACTCTGGGGCAGCCCACGAGGCACTCCCACAGGATGGGTCGCACGGGAAACACCGGAAGACACAGGTAAAGGCCGTGGTTTGGCAGCGGGTGGGTGTGGGGCAGGCTCCACACACTGGTGATGTCTTCGGCAGAAGAACCCTCACGCAGAGGTCTAGGGCTAGTTCTCAGCAGCCTGTAACATCAAGGAAAGAGGACTAACGTTGGCTGATGGAGCAGGGCTCCCTACAAAGCAAGCAGAATCCAACTGCTACCCATGAAGAAGGCAACACTTATAGGATCAAATGATCTACTTTTCTGTTCCTTGTATTATGTCCAAGATACCCAAAGAATGAGAAAGAAACCACTGGAGACTCCAGTCTGGCTGCTTTTCTGGAGAGGGAAGTTCAGTATCATCCCAGCAGTTTCATTAGACACCCAGCACACGCATTATCATCATTCCCAGGCAGCCCTAGATAACATCAGGCTTGAAGATGTGCTACCACCTACAGCCCCAGGGAGAGGACTCCTCAGGGCCCCCTCTCCTGAGCCAACCAAGGCAAGTGGTTAAAGGAGAAGGAAAAGTTTAGCCTCTAGAGGTTCACCACATCCAACAGGCACGCCTGGGTTTCTCATCCATTTCCAGATGTTGAGAATCCAACACTTGAAACCATCACCTGCAGAAGCAGCAAACCCCACACTCCAGGCTTTGCTTTAGAGATTGAGCATGGGATATAAAGGATCAAGTTCCCAATCAGCAGGATCCCTAGTGGTAAGTTACCTCTTTCCTAAGAAGTGATTCTCTCTGCAATACACCTCACTCAGAAGTAAATAGTACATTATTTTTTTAAACCAAATGAATGAAATCGATGGCATAATCAGAATCCTGCATCTAAAATTCACCGTAACAGTGAATTTTACCAGAATTCCTTCCCAGCCCTTTGACTTCCCATTATTCATCCCATAGTACCATCCATCTTTTCTACCACAGCCTCAGCTCTTTTACTAGGAACCAAGGACACTGAGAAAGCGAGGTGGCACCAAGGTAACTAAGTGAGCAGCAAGTCCAAATACAGGTCTGAAGGCAGGGCCACAAGGTCTAAGACTCCTCTGCTTCTCTGTGGCTCACCTGCCTGAGGCTTCCGCACCTGCTATCCCCTGGGCTTCACTAATAGGGGTGGTGTTTCCACTTGCCTACCTCCCAGGAGAGTGGGGAGTGTTAATTAACACCTGCGTCATGCTTTGAAGATAAAATTATTTAGGGAGATGGGGAAGGAAGATAAACAAAATCAGATCTTCCTGGCTGGACTAAGTCTGGGATCCATCTGGATCTTTAGAGAAAGACTGCAAATCATCATCCTCTTTTTCCTCTAAACCTTCCTGGAACCAAATCTTCCAAAGCAAAGCTGCCGTCTTCCCTGGAATCCTTCCCACCAAAGCAGTCACTGAGGCCGCCATACTTCTGAGACACTTCCTGAGTGGCCAACACCACTACCTAGCACTAGGCTGAAGGACAGTATCAGTCACCACCCCTTATTCCACAGTGAGAGCACTCCTCTTCTACAGCCCTGAGCCAAGGAGGCTCCACATGCAAAGCGGCCAATTATATGTGAGTTATCTGACTGTTGAAGGGATTCAGACCTCCAGGGGCCAAGCTATGATGTCGCCCCTGCTCAGCCTCCCACCTCTAGTTTTTTTTTTTGAGACGGAGTCTCACTCTGTTGCCCAGGCTGGAGTACAGTGGCCGGATCTCAGCTCACTGCAAGCTCCGCCTCCCAGGTTTAGGCCATTCTCCTGCCTCAGCCTAGTAGCTGGGACTACAGGCGCCCGCCACCTCGCCCGGCTAGTTTTTTGTATTTTTTTAGTAGAGCCGGGGTTTCACCGTGTTAGCCAGGATGATCTCGATCTCCTGACCTCGTGATCCGCCCGTCTCGGCCTCCCAAAGTGCTGGGATTACAGGCTTGAGCCACCGCGCCCGGCCCCACCTCTAGTTTTAAAGATGTAAAATCAGGTTATAGTGAACATTATAGCAACACTTGAAGGAAATGGAAGTGGGAAATAAATCTCTCGGCTTTGCCTCAGAGTTAGGCCCGGCCATCACAGGAGATAGGACGAAAGATACATAAACTTTTGGATCCAGAACCCCTTCATCACACCTTGGGCACACTCTGAGTAGCAGGTAAGGTGAATGACAAGACAGCCCACAGAAGACCAATGCTGTTGGGTGCCATAGTGTTACAGGTAGAAAGGTGGTAGAGTGAAGTACCCCACTTGGAGTTTCCTGAAATACCCTCAACCTTCCTTTTTCCTTCTTTTTTGAGACAGTCTCACTCTGTCTTCCAGGCTAGAGTGCAGTGGCATAATCTTGGCTCACGGCAACCTCCGCCTCCTGGGTTCAAGCAATCCTCCTGCCTTAGCCTCCCAGGTAGCTAGGATTACAGGTGCCCACCACCACGCCTGGCTAATTTTTGTATTTTTAGTAGAGACAGAGTTTCACCATGTTGGCAAGACTGGTCTTGAACTCCTGACATCAGGTGATCAACCCGCCTCGGCCTCCCAAAGTGCTGGGATTACAGGTGTGAGCCACCGCGCCTGGGCCTTCAACCTTTCTAATATTCCTGTTCCATTCTCAGGATAGACACCACGTCCAGGAAAGGAAGGGGTGGTGAGTTATAGAGTAAGGAAATAGGAAAGACAGGCAGGGGAAAACAAGCAGTAGGCTTCCCCCAGGCCAAACGCTGCTGGAGTCCACAGCCTTAGCTGCCCGCTGGGGAGCACACAGAACACCAGACCCATTCGTCTTACACAAATACAGAGGGGAGAAAAAGAAACAATGACCTGGCTGCCAGTCTGAGTTTAGACAGCAGATACAGAGTCTGTTTTCTTATACATGCAGACAGCTTCTAAATTATGCATTTCCCCAGAGTAGAATTATTTCTTCTCTCACTTCTCCTCTGAAGGAAACCCCAAAAAAAAGTTTACAGGTAAAAGTTTCTGGTTATGCTCAGCTTCAAATCTGAATTCCGAAACTTATTCAAAGCTACCTTCTGTGAAATAAGCATTTCTCGTTTGTATTAAATGCGAGTGTGTCTCTCTCTCTCTCTCTCTCACACACACACACACACACGCACACACACGCACATTCCATCCTTACCACAGCTCTGAACCTAAAAAGACAAAAGAAAAATTTACCACATAAGCAATGGCCCAGGCTGTCTGGTGCTAGAAAGGCTCTGGAAGGCCTAGACAAGAGGCTTTAACACTTTGCTGTGGCAGGGTCACTCTGCTCCCCATTGCTCTTAAATATGAATCAATAGGTATCCTAGAGAGGGGACTCATTTCCTAAGAAGAAAAAAGGAAAAGCCAGGTGTGGTGGCTCACACCTATAATCCTAGCACTTTGAAACAGGATTGCTTGAGACAAGGATTTCAAGACTAGCCTGGACAACATGGTAAGACCTCATCTCTACAAAAAAATTAAAAAATTAGCCAGGCATGGCTAATAAAAAATTAGCATGCGCCTGTGATCCCAGCTACCTGAGAGGCTGAGGCGGGAGGATTACTTGAGCCCAGGAGGTTGAGGCTGCAGTGTACAGTGTTCACTCCAACTGCATTCCAGCCTGTGTGACAGAACATTAAAAAAAAGAAGAAAAGAAAAAGGGAAGAAAAAGTGGCTTGCTGAAATATGAATCTTGTTCAACTGGTACAGGACAAACTAGAAGAAATGAGAGGAGGTAAGCAGAAAGCCAAGAGAAGCAGGATCAAGAAAGGCCTATAGGTCCAGGCGCAGTGGTTCACACCTGTAGTCCCAGCACTTTGGGAGCCTGAGATGGGCGGACCGTGAGGTCAAGAGATTAAGACCATCCTGGCCAATATGGTGAAACCCCATTTCTACTAAAAATACAAAAATTAGCCAGGTATGGTGGCACACACCTGTAGTCCGAGCTACTTGGGAGGCTGAGGCAGGAGAATCGCTTGAGCCTGGGAGGTGGAGCTTGCAGTGAGCTGCGATCACGCCACTGAACTCCAGCCTGGCGACAGAGCGAGACTCAAAAAAAAAAGAGTAAGTCTCAAAAAAAAGAAAAGAGAAAAAGAAAAGCCTGTGGGCTGAGAAAGGGGAGAACAGGCTTCATGAGAGGAACAAGCTGAGAGGTGGGGACCAAAAACTCATCATCTGCACTGTCTTCTTCCCTTTTAAGCAAAAATTTTAAAAGCTTCTCGGGTCAATTCTCAGGAAAGAAAATTGATTTTTTTTTTTTAAGGAAGAAATTAAGAGTATGGAGTTGAACTCACTCTAATTTTTGAACTTTAGCCCCTGTTAATGGGGATTCATGAGTCCAACTCACAGAACATAACTGTGGAGTCTAAATTGATTCCCAACAATCATCAAATGAGCTTGATATTTAAAAGCCTCGAGGCACATGTGCAAATGAAACACCATTTTCAGTGAACTAATAATCCATCATGTTGGAAATTAAAGGAAGATTTGCCGCCACTCCTACCTAGTTAACAATGAGCAGCACGGAAAGAAAATACGTGAGACATTATGATTAAAAACAAAGATCTTCGATACAACACCTCGAGAGCCAAACGCACAGGGAGCACACGTGCCAACCTGGCCAGCACCACCCGCCCCCGCCTCCCTGGCCAACAGGCCTTCCCCACGAGGGAGTAATTGCCGCTGGAACTCAAAACAGAACCTTCTGAGTGCCACCAGGATGGAGGGGCGGGAGGTGGGACGCTTTCGTTAAGCCACAGAGGAACGTGAGGAATGATGTGGAAGCAAGGCTGGACCACCACATGCTGAGCCATGGAAACTGACCCGAGAAGTGGGTCTCTCTATGGGAAGGACACGGGACAAGGCTGGTCCCAAGGCATGCCTCTGTGTTGTTGTTTCCATGGGGTGTCTGAGAGGAGGTGAAGACTGGAAAAGAAGTGGGCTCTGGACTCACACAAACCAGGTCCGCTCCTGTCTAGCTGCATGACTTTCGGCAAGTTATGAAACCACCCTGATCCTTAGCTTCCCCATCTCTAATAAGACCAACCTCCACAGGGGTTCTACGTGTTAAGTGAGACGGTCTCAGTGCTTACACAGAGCTGGCGCACAATACACACCAAAATTTTATCTATTATTTTTAATGGCCAATGGAGGGCAAAAACAGATGCTGCTGCTTAAAAAAAAAAAAGAAAAAGAAAAAGGAGAAGGCCTGAGAGTTCAGACAGACATGGAGTTTGGGGTCCTTTGGGAACATCCTATTTTTCCTCTCTTTCCTATTTATGTTGAACCAGACGCCTGTGTATAGCCAAATTCCAGCCTGCCCCTTCCATTAGGATCCTTTAACTTGTCTTCAAGCAGCTCTTTGAGATGGTACCACTGGGACATCTCCCCAAATCTAGAATTCTCTTTTCAAGATGAGACAAAGCGGCAGTAACACTGGAGGAACCACAGGCATGTGTTAGTATTGAGGTCCTTCTAAGAGGTGCTTCCTCAGTGGCCATGCTCTCAACAGCCCAAAGGTAAGCATCTCTGACTTATACAGCCCTGGCAGGCCATTGGGCCTTTCCCCCTCAAATCCACCCACTGCATGCCAGCCAGTGTTGCCTATTTAAAAAGGAGATTTGACCATGTCATCACTCTTACAGCCTTCAGAAAGGCAACACAGAGCAGTGGTTAAAAAGACAGGACCGGCTGGACACAGTGGCTCACGTCGACAATTCCAACACTTTGGGAGGCTAAGGCAGAAGGACTGCTTGAAGCCAGGAGTATGAGACTAGCCTGGGCAACATAGTGAAACCCTAAAAAAAAAAAAAAAGAAAGAACCTGGAACTAGTTGCAAATCCCAGCTCTGTCATTTACTAGCTGTGTGACCTTGGACAAATTACTGAGCCTCTCTGGACCTCACTTTCCTCACAAAAAATAGAGACAAAAATATCTACTTCATATGGCTCATGTGAGGATGAACTAAGTTAGTAGAAAAGTACTAAGCATATGTGCCTGGCATGTAGTAACCATAACACATTCCAGGTGTGTATTACTACTGACGCCCATGCACAGCTTCGGATTCAATTCATCCTCTACACCTTATCATCCTCCATCTCCATTTATTGAAATGACATTTAAGATTCTACCATGTGTCAGGAACTCTTTTGTTGGAGGCATGTGGCAACTTGTACCACTCCTTGTAGGTCCCCTCAATACACCACGCTTGCACTCCATGCTTCTATGGTTTTGCTGATGCCATTCCTTCAGACTGATACAACCTTCCCATCTCTCCTCACAAGGCCCTTACTTGACCATTGAAACTCAGCTCAAATGTCACCTCAACACCGGGCTTAGTGGCCTCTCCTGTGTTCACCTCCATCTTAACCCTACTGAAATTGAAATTACCCTTTTCTGCCTCTGCATCCTCTACTAGAGGTAGGCTCCAAGAATCATCTTTGTACTCCATGAACTCAGCAGCACAGGGCACACAGTAGAGGCTAAACATCATCACTGAACTGAACCTCCTCTGCTTCCCATTGGCTGCCCACTGGACAGGTCCACCTACCTGCACAGGTAGCAAATGCGATGAGGACCCTCCCTCCCTCTCCAAGCAAGGAGGAAGGAGGCGAAGTTACTCTGCGTCCCCAGACTCCATCTAACCCAATTCTCTCCTCACCACCTCTACTCCCATCCTGTGCTGGGATGCCCAGGAAAACCACAATTCCTGGGTGCCACTCAAAGGCCTGTCATTGGCATCCATGCCTAGTCTTTACATTGCTGGTCTGGGTTTAAAAACAAACAAATTAAAAACTCTTAGAAAGCCTGAAAGGGACCTTGTGCTAACTTTAAGGACAGGAGGGTAGGAACGTAACTAAGTAGCCATAGCCTGTCCCAACATCTGTGAAGAATGAAAGCAGCCCTGGCTGAATGGTAGTGGCAGCACAAAGGAGGAGGCAAGCCACTTCTGGGAGTGGGAGACAGAAAAGAGAGATGGAGTCACAAGGGAAGGCCTTTATACTGGGAGAGCTGTCCTCCTTCCCCATCCTACTGTCCCCAGAATCCGGAGCCTAGAGCAGAGAGCACAGAGAGACCTGTGCCCACCCAATGAGAGAGGTGCCCAGCGGTTAAGAGTGCAGGATCTAGAGGTGGCTGGACTTGGATTCCATCTTAGTTCTTCTCACTAGCTACATTACCACTGGGCAAATTGCCTGAAAGGAGATAATAATAGTGCCTACCTCCTGCAGGAGACCAAAGGATCAAATGAGATAATGCAATTGGAGCATTCAGCACAGCACCCAGCACATGGTTAATACTCAATAATCCTGATTAGCTACAATCACCCTTACCAGTGAGGGAGAAAAGGCACAGGAATTGTTCCTATTCACAAGAGCAAAAGGAACAGTGTTCCTGCCCCCAGGCTGACTCACGGTGGTTAGGAGGTTAAGGCCTAAACTAATCGACTTAAAGGTACATTGTGGTTTAAGAAGGCTTCTGTGGCTTAGCTGGGGACCTGATATTATTGCTGTCATTCCTAACACAGACCACTCCATCACTTACTGTACTGAAAAAGTTATCTCTGTGGTCTACACTGACTCTATTAATCTCAGGACAGGGCCACTGTTGAAACTTCTCTGAAAATCCTCTATTAAAGCTTCCAAGGAGCTGATGTGCAAGACCCACAGGAAAACCATCACTTTCTAGATACCTCTTTTACAGCACTGGAACTAGGTGGGACTTCAAATCCACCCAGCTGGTAATAAAAACCAGCTTGGATACTCAAGAAACCATGCTCCTTCGGCCGGGCGTGGTGGCTCAAGCCTGTAATCCCAGCACTTTGGGAGGCCGAGACGGGCGGATGACGAGGTCAGGAGATCGAGACCATCCTGGCTAACCCAGTGAAACCCCATCTCTACTAAAAAATACAAAAAACTAGCTGGGCCAGGTGGCGGGCGCCTGTAGTCCCAGCTACTGGGAGGCTGAGGCAGGAGAATGGCGTCAACCCGGGAGGCGGAGCTTGCAGTGAGCTGAGATCCGGCCACTGCACTCCAGCCTGGGAGACAGAACGAGACTCCATCTCAAAAAAACAAACAAACAAAAAAAGAAACCATGCTCCTTCATAAATAAAACCAACCATTCATCTCAACGCTGGATGCAGGGTCTAGTCTTGGTTTCAGGAGGGTTATATGCCCGAGGATAATCCTACATGATCTCTAGAATTCTTTCAGCCTTTAAAGTCCTGGTTCCATGTAGTAGTGATGCTCTGCCTGCCAAATCTTGCCTCAGGGGAAAGTATCACTCTGTCAACCTTCAAAACGCCCTGTCAGGTCAGTGGCGGCATTAGATTCTCACAGGAGCACGAACCCTAATGTGAACTGTGCATGCCAGGGATCTAGGCTGTGCGTTCCTTATGAGAATCTAACTAATGCCTGATGAGCTGAGGTGGAACAGTTTCATCCCAAAACCATCCCCCACATCCGTGGAAAAATTGTCTTCAACGAAACTGGTCCCTGGTGCCAAAAGGTTGGGGACCACTGCTCTAGAGGAACGGAAGAGCTACAGAGACTTCTGGCAATGCTTCATGAATATCATTTATCATAACCAGGATTTTGAGTAACAAAACTACGGGCAGTCTCCAACATGCCAAGTTCAAACATTAATACTTTTTTTTTTGAGATGGAATCTTGCTCTCTCACACAGGCTGGAGTGCAATGGCATGATTCTGGCTCACTGCAACCGCTGCCTCCCAGGTTCAAGCAATTCTCCTGCCTCACCCTCCCGGGTAATTGGGATTACAGGCGTGTACCACCACTGATGGCTAATTTTTCTATTTTTAGTACAGACGGGGTTCACCAAGTTGGCCAGGCTGGTCTTGAACTCCTGACGTCAGGTGGTCCACCTGCCTCAGTCTCCCAAAGTGCGGGGATTACAGGTGTGAGCCACAAACACTAATACTTTAGAATGCCAATACTATTTGGCCGTGGTGCTGCCTTCAGCTGCTTTCATCTGAAATGCTCCTTAACGGGCTTTACTGTGTTTCTCTGGATTCTTCTCCTACCTCTCTGAGCCTCTATCTCCTGGCTATTCTCCTTCCATCGTTCTTGGAAGTGCTTCTGCCAAGTGCCTCTGACTGCTTGTTCCCCTGGGCCTTCTTACCCACACCCTTTCAAGCCTTCTAAACTTGTGCCTTCTACTCCTGAACCCTTGAACCCTTTATAAAGGACGTCTCCACGCTGGGCACAGTGGCTCATGCCTGTAATCCCAGCACTTTGGGAGGCTGAGGTGGGAGGATCATTTGAGCCCAGGAGTTCAAGACCAGCCGGGGCAACACAGTGAGACTGCCGTCACCTTCATTCCAATTCTGTTCCTTTTTCCAGTTGCGCAAGCAGGAAACACCCTTTACGCTTTCCCTTCTATGTCATACTTCATTTGTCCCCTAGACAGTTGGTTCTGCTTCTTAGATGCACGCTCCCGTTGCCACCCTCAGTCACCAGCAGCAGCACTGTGAACCCCATCCTCTCTCATCCTGGACTACTGCGACAGCTTCCCACAGGTCTCCCTGACTCAGCTCTTACCTCTCCAGCCCATTCTAGAATTCTATTTATAAAACACAACCTGATCACACTCTCATGTTTCAAAACCTCCAGTGGTTTCCTAGCAGCTTAAAGGATGTGGTCCAACCCTTCAGGTGGCACCAAGAGCCTGGGCCCAACTCTTCTTATATTGTCATCACCTCCCCGCCCCACTCCAAACCTCTGTTTCCTACAGATCAAGCTCAGTAGTTATCCTGTGCTCCTTACACTATTCCAGCTCCTGCAATGCCTTATCCTACCTTCTCTGCCTACCTTATTCTTTAAGGAATGAGTAAATGCCTGTTCATCCCTTAACACTCAGCTCCAGTAGGACACTAGCAGAGCTGGTGGTCCCTTCTCCCAGCACAAAAAAAATTTTCTCTGGAATGGCATTTTATCACACTGTTCATGAGTCTCTATCCCCATCAGACTGGGAACTTCTTGCAGTCAAAGGTCCAGCCTTCCAGAACTCCCCAACCCCATCCCCAGTGGTCTCTCCAGGACTCACAGCCCCAGCATACTGGAGATCCTTGATAAATGTTAACTGAGTAAAATGAATGGCCATCAGTGAAACCACACTGCCACGTAAAGCTGGTATTTTTCAAATGCCTTATTTAGTTTGCCACTATCCAGTAAATTTAAAATATCCAATCTGGGCATTACACAGGACTCACACACCATTAATGCTCTACAAAGTTAAAAAGCCAGTAAACGCTTGTGATGCCAACTCATTTGGGCTGGCAGATGGAGTCTGAAATTCAGTAGGGCCATGAAATCATCACTCAGATGAGCCACACCACACGAGCCTCTGATGCTTTTACCTGGCTGCTGTCTGACAGAAGAAACGTTTCCTGCTCTGCCCTTCAGACAGTCTGTGTATGCCCTCCTTGGGTTAGCTCCCTAAGTGACCCTCCCAGGTGGGCAGGGACTTCTAGACCCTTAGAGAAACTCTTAAGAGTTCCAACCTAGGAGTCTTCTTTCAAGATGGTCCCCACAAAACCCCCAGGACAGTCTGAGCTGCTACCCTAGGCAAGAATGAGTCACAAAAAAATGAAGTGTCAGACTCGATTCAGGCCAAGAAGGTGAGCGATCCCTCAGCCCTGCCTTGACTATGGAGAGAGAGCCAAATGTGCCCTTTTCCTCCAGCCCCAAGAGAATGCCGCCCTTCAACACCAGTCCTTCCTTTTGTATTTGATCATGCTCAGAGACGATAATCCTGGTTAAAACAAAACAAATAGATTTTTCCCATGATCTGTGACCCAGAGAAAAATCTGGTCCATCTCTCTGTCCCAGACAGGGTTATACTTCAAGTATAATGAAAAATAGCCATTTACAAGATCTATGAAGAAAACAAGATCTTGGGAAATAGGGTAAGAGATACGGCCTATCTTCAGAAGTTACTGTACCAGGGAACTCTCCCCCTGGCCTCAACCAGCCCTAACTAAGTCAGACTCCCCTATGCCACACATACAGCACTATCCACAGCAGTAATTTTACTGAGGTGATTATTTGATTGTCATCTGTATTTCCCACACTCAAATATCTGCTTAATATATGAATGTGTTGTAGACTCTGGGCACTGTGTGACCTTGATTTCTCTTCAAACTGCTGGTCCCCCAGGGCACAGCTGGGGCCCCAATTAGCTACAAACCACCCAACACAAATCTGCCAATACAATTCTGTTGTTCAGCTGTCAGCATGCCTTTGGCTTTCTGACTTTAATCTCCCAATTCAACTAAATCCAAAACTCTAGACTCTGACATCTGTGGCTGGGCTCCCCGCCTTTCCGCAACCGGAATTTGGAAACTGAACTTTTTAAAAACTGAAGAGCAAAAGAGGGAAGAGGTACTTTCAAAAGGTTGATTGTATGTCTAAAGACCAAGTCATCGCCAGCCTAAAGTTGGAAGTTATTTTGTTCTGGGAATTATTAAACTGTCATCCAGTGGTGCCATTTACTGAGGGAGAGGAAAGGGGGTGGGGTGGGAAAGGGAGACTCTACAGCACATTTCTGGGTTTCTTCTCTGAATGGGAATAGCAGAAAGATTTTAACAAGAATCTAAGTCCCCCTTCCATCCTCCTTCTTAAAGGTGCTTCCACCACGTGCCTCCGATCCTTTGAGGCCTGGCAAATGCACTCAGCCTGTTTACCTTTGTAAGATGACTTTTTTTTTTTCCCCCTGAGGCGGAGTTTCGCTCTTGTTGCCCAGGCTGGAGGGCAATGGCGCAATCTGGCTCACTGCAACCTGTGCCTCGCAGGTTCAAACAATTCTCCTGCCTCAGCCTCCCAAGCAGCCGGGATTACAGGCACCCGCCGCCACACCCGGCTAATTTTTGTATTTTTAGTAGAGACGGGGTTTCGCCATGTTGGCCAGGATGGTCTGGAACTCCCGATCTCAAGAGACCTGCCCGCCTCCGCCTCACCAAGTGCTGGGATTACAGGCGTGAGCCACCGCGCCTGATTTTTTTTTTTTTTTTTTTTTTGAGACAGAGTCTGGCTCTGTCTCCCAGGCTGGAGTGCAGTGGCCGGATCTCGGCTCACTGCAAGCTCCGCCTCCCGGGTTCACGCCATTCTCCTGCCTCAGCCTCCCGAGTAGCTGGGACTACAGGCGCCCGCCACCTCGCCCGGCTAGTTTTTTGTATTTTTTAGTAGAGACGGGGTTTCACCGTGTTAGCCGGGATGGTCTCCGCCCGCCTCGACCTCCCAAAGTGCTGGGATTACAGGCGTGAGCCACCGCGCCGGCCGCCTTAATTTTTTAAAGTTCCGCAAAGCGGCCGAACTTGGTTTTCAGCTCTTGTTGTACCTACCTGCTAATGAGGTACTTAGCTTTAAGGCTGCAGTTCAGTGTGGGGATAACATTTGCTCAAATCCTAACAGAAACAAAGAGCCCTGCGAGCACAACAAACTGCAAGCCCTATCTAACTTAGGTTTATGTAATGCACACGTTTATACCATTAACGTAACCAGTCCTGAAAGTTAATTCATTTCTCTCTTGTGGTCCATTTGGCAATGGGTCTATTTAGGGAGGGACCCCCAACAGACAAAGACCAAAGTGGTAAAAGAAGAAACAAAGCGGTGGGGGTGAGGGGGACGGGCGCACAGATATCCTGGATGACATAAGCCGGGGCAACACAAAGCAAAAAGCAAAAATAGAAAGAACAAGGGGAAGGGGGCCAAAAGCCAAGGCTGCTTGGTAGCTCCTGCCAGAGGGATCAACCACAACCTCAGTGGTTTCCAGACCTCAGACGTGTGTGAGGTTGGCTGCTTTAGAAGAACCTGAGAAACAATTTTTCAGGGGTTGTTACTATTTTCTTGTTTTTGTTACAAATTCCCCATCCTGAAAATTCTGATTTTGTAGGCCTTTAGTGGGACAAGGAATTCTTAAGGCAGCCAGCTTCCAGAATCCCTAGAGATAGCCTCTCTCCTGGGGACACCTATGATCTGAGGCAATTAGCCATTGTGCAGCGCTCTTCACCATTACTGTGAATGAAGTCACAGTCCACTCCCATGGAGTGCTCTATCTGCAGCCATAGTAGCGGAGAACTACATCCCAGTGCCCTCTTTCCCCATCTCACCGCTTAGTGAACATTCCCCATACGCTCCCTCTTATGTTCACGCCTCGGTGCCTTTGCCACAACTGTTCCCCATGGAATGTTTCTGCATGTGTAAATCCTCTTCATTCTTCACCAATCCATCTTGAAAATAGGGATCAAATATTCCTGATTGGCAGGATCTGTTCCATGCCTACACTAATTTGCCCCAGGTACTCCTGAACAGAACGCCTTGAGAAAACAAAAAACAAATCACTAGAAAGGTATTTCCTAGAACTAAAAATTTCACATTGGGTAAAACAAAGCCACTTTCTCTGGTGCAACTAAACTTGGCCACTGTTCACACCCAGAAGATCCTGTTTGAGCCTCAGTGGCACCCATCTGCCAACCGGATGTCAAACCCTCCTTTCCCAGTGAGAAACAGACAAAGGAACTCCAGACACTGGAGGGTAACCTCATTTGGAGCCAGCAATCCAGTTTCGAATCAAAGCCACTCAGTCTAGACACACTGCTTTTAAGACCAGGGGGAGGGCTGACTGTTCTGTAGCTCAGGAAACCCCGGTGGTGCTGACCCATCCAGGTAATAGGAATGCAGGTGGCAGTGCTGCACCTCGCAAACAGAATGCTGCTCTGCCTCGTTTCAGAGAGAAGGTAGACTCTGCCTAGAATGGAGACATGGGCTATTTAGGGTTTAGATGAGGAGCTGGTATTGTTCCAGAATGTGCAGAAGTAGGAAGAGGCCTTGGTCTAAGAAACAGAAGGTATGGTTTATAGCTTCCACTTTGCCCTATTGAACCTCAATGTTTATATCTCTAAAATTTTAACATCTAAACAGATTTTAATGCCCAACCCAGTATATACCTAATTAATAGAAAATAAAAATTACAAGGTTAACACTGGAAAAAAATAGGATGCAGGGCCCTACATAGTCACTAAAATCAAGCCACAGATTTGGCTCTGTACTTCCTGGTAGCCAAAGCAAAAAGAGAAATATGATGCTATAAATTTCCAGTTTCCACAAAAGAAAACGCATACCAGGTTTTCACGAGAGGCAAAGCTTTTCAGGGAAACTAGGTTCTAAAAGAATTTCTCCCATGAACTTCTTCAAGGGGGCACTGAATCTGTAGCTAGTCTTCAACAATATAAACCCTTATAAGAACTACAGTAACAAGTTATAGAAAGCTATTTCTGACAGTGTCCTTCCATAAAGCAAAGGGCAGACGCTGAAGCTCAACTCAGTAAAAATAACAATGGAGGGGCTGACATAATGGCGCATGCAGATGGCCCAGCTTAATCAAGTCTAAAACCAAGAATGGCCACAGGAGCAGATAGACAACATGTCCTTCCAAAAACTTCCGTAACTATTACTTCTTCCAGGTGGGTGTTGGGCAGCGGTCAGTGTGCGAATAGATGGTTTCTAAATTCCATTCCAGTTCAAATAGATGTAGTGGCATTTTCAGTCTTCACTTACTTATATTAAGAAGTCCTTCTCTGAACCCACCACACACTGTCCACTCCCAAATCAATGGATTCAGAATGGATTCCTCTGGGCCAGAGAGAGGGGAATCCACCTATTAATATTAGTGCTGTTATTAATAGCTAGCACTGAGTGCTTAGGTGCCAGGCTCTGTGCCTGGTTTCCCCTGCAGTCTCATTTAATCCTCCCATCAGTCCTGTGTGATGCGAACTATTATTAGTACCATTTTACAAATAAGGAACAAAGATTTAGAGAATTTTAGTAGATTGCCAAGGTCACAGAGCTAACTATCCAGGTTTTTCTGATTCCAAAGTCCAGGCTCTTAGCCCCACATATAATGCCTCCTGGTATTAATGAAATGTGATTACTGATAGAAATGCTAACATTTATTAGAAGAAAACAAACAGTGAGGCCTAGAATAAGGTTACTGGGGTAGATAAGAGTTGTTTATTATTAATAACAACAAAGTAACAATGGAGCTTTTGGAGCCTTTGCCAACCTATAAATGGAATAAAGGAATGAAAACTATTGTGAAAAGCAGACATAGTGCAAATGAAAGTAATTCTGAGAATAGTATGTTATCCAGAAAAACAGAATTATCTTTTCCTCTTCTCTTAAACTATATTTCTTCCTCTAGAGATTCTAAACCTTGGTTCTCTTGGTCATTCATGCATTCAACCAACAAATATTTATCCAGTGTCTACTCCACACCAAGCACTTTTAGCAGTAAGCAAGACAGAAAAGCTCTCAAGCTTCCGTGTCGGCAAACAAGTAGATAATATATTTCCAGACGGTATTAAAGTGCTTTGAAGAAAATAAAGTTAAGGGGATTAAGAGAGGCTGAGGGGCAGAGAAGGGAGGAGGAGCTGTTCTAGATAACTGGTCCCTCAGGAAGGAGCTCTGAGAACCAAGTGAGAGTCAGCCATGCAAAAATTTAGAGCCAGGCCTGGTGGCTCATGCCTGTAAACCCCACGCTTGTCAGAGGCTGAGGCAGGCAGATCACCTGAGGTCAGGAGTTCAACACCAGCTTGGACAATATGGTGAAACTCCGTCTCCACTAAAACTACAAAAATTAGCCGGGTGTGGTGGGGTGTGCCTGTAATCCCAGCTACTTGGGAGGCTGAGGCAGGAGAATTGCCTGAACCAGGCAGGCAGAGGTTACAGTGAGCAGATCATACCACTGCACTCCAGCCTAGGCAAGAGCAAAACCCCATCTCAAAAAAAAAAAGAAAGAAAAGAAAAATCTGGAGAAAGAGCATCCTGGAAAGAGTTACTACCAGCAGAAAAGCCCCATGACAAAAATAAGTATGGCATGTTTCAGAAACCTCAAAAAGGTGAGCGTTTCTCAAGCAGGAAGAAGCAGCGTGGACACGGTGGAGATTGGTAACAGATGAGGCAGAAGCCAGGGGAGTAGGTGGTGCCTACAGGGAAAGGAATTAGATTATATCTGAAGGACAATTTGCCATTGGCAAATTGGCGACAAGGGAATAGCATATTGTTTTACTTTTTTTTTTTTTTTGAGACCGAGTCTCGCACTGTCGCCCAAGCTGGAGTGCAATGGCTTGATCTTAGCTCACTGCAACCCCCACCTCTCAGGTTCACGCCATTCTACCTCAGCCTCCCGAGTAGCTGGGACTACAGATGCCCGCCACCATGCCTGGCTAATTTTTTGTTTTTGTTTTTGTATTTTTAGTAGAGACGAGGTTTCACCGTGTTAGCCAGGATGGTCTCCATCTCCTGACCTCGTGATCCGCCCGCCTCAGCCTCCCAAAGTGCTGGGATTACACGTGAGTTACCACGCCCAGCCTCTGGTTTACTTTTAAGCTCACCAGTGTTATATCCACAGCTCCCAGGTAAACAAACCCAGGCAGTACAATACTTGACAGACTCAAGTGTATCACCTTTTGTTAAGGACAATGTCACTGAAAACTAACAACCCTAAAAAATATCTTTAGCCTGCAGGCCCTGGCTGGCTTTCCATCATTACAGGCTCAAGTTGAAAATTATGCTTCTTCCTTTTCCAAAATTTTATACCTTTCTATGCTCAGAGGAATGCAGTTGTCAGAGCACCTAGTGGTTTGCGTGACAAACACTAAGGAAATGCCAAGATAATTTACAATGGGAATTGATCACATCCTCCATCTGAATCTCACTTCAACACCTCTTCCTTCTGGCTTTTCCAATCCTGGGACATCTCATCCCTTGCCATCCTTTTGTTGCTTTCTTTTCTCCATATGCTCAAAACTAAACATTCTGAATGTGAGCTGCTTGGCCAAACTGAACATTATTAAAGTTAATTTTTAAAATCCCACGCTTAATGTTCCCATAAGACACACACCTTTAGCAAGAAGGGCTACGGTTGAACTTGAATTTGGATAAAGTCCTTTTTGAAGCTAAATCGCAGCTTTCATTAATTCAAATAAATGTATCCTACCAACATGTCTGGACACAGTAACTAAGAGGGAAGAATCTAACCTGTGGCTGCACCAGGTGTGTGTGTGTGTTTGTGCCTGAAGGCAGAGATAACAGCATCAGAAACTGGATGCCTAACAAGATTCACCTGCACTCAGGGACTGGGCCATTACAATGGACTGGATAACCATTGTATGGACTGGATAACCTGGTTACAATGTTAACCAGGACTGGATAGCCCAGGAGGTATGGGAACTTGCGCCTCTTACTAAGACCTGATGGTAGACAAACTCCTGACTCCTCACCCCCCTCCCCTCAAATAAAAAGAGTTACCAGCCTGCCTTTCCCCCAGGCTACACAGTCTGGATACTAAACAAAATCGACCTTTTCTTTAGCTGGCCAATTGTGAACCCCCCAGGCACAATGACTATGTGGCAGTCCGCAAAACCTTTAAAATCATTAAGACAATGAAAAATTCACATAATCTATGAACAGCACAGCAACACTCACGCAACTCATCGGCCCTACTCACATCTCCAACCCCCACACACCTAGAAACATCTCCTGGTACACATCACTGTGCAGCAGCCCTCAAACAGGCTGGAGTGGAGAGCGAGGGATACCAGTCTCTTAAAGCCAACTGGTTCATGGCAGTTGAGAACAAACAATACTGTGCCCTTGGACTTTTCAAAGCCTAAGCTAGTGTGATTGGCAGCTGAGTGATTTTGGGATTGCAGAGTATGGGGTCACATACCTGACTGCACTTCAGAGCCAAGTTAATACCTTTCACTGTTCCCTGCCTACAGTTCCCACTAGATCAGGGGCTCTTATCAAGCACCTGCATCACAATCTCATGGGTCCCTTGGTAAAAATACAGATTCCTGTGGCCCACTGAAAATAAACATCCGCGGAATAGCCTGACAAACTGTATTTTTAAACACGACTCAGGTCATCTTTATACACGTTTTAAGTTTGAGGACCTCTGCCCTAAAGCGATGCTTCTCAAACTGTGGGTCAGGACCTGCTTGGTCAGGAAATCAAATTAATGGGTCGTAACCAGCAGTTGATTTTAATGAATTAGAAAAAAAAAAAAAACTTTAAAACAGAGCACACTGCAGGTAGAAAGAGTAATTATTGTTCTCTGAAACTTATTTCAGTTACAGACCTGTATGCACTGCAGGTCCCACTCAAAGTCTGAAAACCACGCTCCGAGAGGGAAGAAGGAAAACGGTTTTCTTGTGCATGGTGTTTATTTTCCATTTTCCACCCCTAACTCCAAGCATCTTCATTTTGGTTCAAGCACAGAAATACCAAGACAGATCCAAGAAATGCTATCATTGAATGTTAACCTGACGCGGCAAAGCCCAACTGAGGAAGGGGATGAGGCTCCCACTGCACTCCTGCCTGAGATCCGATCATGGAGCTGGGGACAGGGGATGGTGCCAAGGGGGAAGTCTGCACAGCTCTCCCCAGGCTAGGCCTTTTTCTGGGGAAAAGAACTTGCAGCCACTCAAAACACAGTTTAGAAGAATGAAAATGTTCCTCACCGGAGGCGAGACTCAGTCACTCACAAGCCAGGTGGCCCCCAGAGCCAGGAGAGCACGGCGGAGCAATAACCATGTGAAATCAAGTCCCACCCCAGACCAGTGAAGTGGTTTACCGAACTTCTTGCACCTCTCATGCTCTGTGAGGCACAGGGAAGCTGACCGCTACCCTTCTTACCCAATGCTTTGGGACAAGGAAGAACAAGGAAGGAAGGGCAGGGAGAAAAAGACAGCTGTCTCGTTAGCCTTCAGATTCACCAAAGGCAAGGACTCACTCAAGAGCCTCCCAAGTTGCAAGGACAGCAAACTCAGCAGGGAAGCCAGAAAGCAAAAACCCCAGCAAAGCTTCGGAGCAGTTCCTTGGGGCCAGTCACATCGGCGGGACTGGAGGGCGGGAGAGGGTGCAGCTCCGCACCAAGCGGAGGAAAACAGGACACTCGCTCACCTGGCTTTTTAAACTCTCGCACAGAGGTAGCAATCTTCCGGACAAGAAGTCCAAAAGAACAGGTGTCCCCCACCCCCGCACGCCCCCAACACCGGAGGAAAGCCCACCACTCTGGGACAGACACCAGAGGAGGTCGGCGGCCAAGCAGGGTGAACTGGAAGTGGCTAAAGGTCGAGGCCGCCCCTAAGCGCCAGCTCCGGGGAGGCGCTCGCGGCAGAGGCCCCCGCGTTCCGTTGGGCAGGACTTCGCGCCCACCCCCTTGGCAAGGACACCGGGGAGGCGCCAGGACGCGGCCAGGCAGGAACTCGGCTGCGGTTATCTCGGTTCGGGCCGGGGCCGACGAAGCGCTCCAAGAAATTTCGACGGCGCCCAGTCCCACAGTGGGAGGCCCCCAGGGCGGCGCCCTGTGTCCAAGTGTCCCCAGGACTCTCCGAAGGAGACGCGGCGTCACGAGTGGACGCAGGGCGTCCCCAGCCCCACCCGAACCCCACGGAGTCCGAACCCGCGGGGACGACGCGGAGGAGGAAGCGGCGATCCCAGCTCCGCGCCCCCGCCCCAAAGCTGGCCCCGTAGACTTGTCCGGCCCCTGGCATGCGTCTCCCACCCCGGCCGGGGGTCCCGCGCCCCGGGCTCCCTCAGCGAGCAGCCGCGGGCCCGGCAATGTTTGTAAACAAACCGGTCACGTGGCCCGGCTGCGGCTCCCCGCCCCCGGCGCCCGCGGCCCCCACGGGGACCCCACGCGGAACCGAGAGCGCCGCACCTCCAACCCCGCGCAGGCCCGGCCGGGGGAGTCCGGGGGCCGGGACCGGGGACCCAGAGCCCGCGCTGACAGTGCGCCCCACGCCCACGCGCGCCCGGCCCGCGCCGCACTCTGGCGCACTCACCCGGCGGCAGGCGGCCCCGTCTGGCCAGCGCGGGGCTCGGCTCCGCGGGGGTGCGCAGCGGCGAAGCGCGGCCCGGCTGGGGCTCGGGCTCCCGGCGCGCTCTTAAAGCCACAGTCTCCGCCACCGCCGCGGCCGCCACTCCGCATCCCTCCGGGTCCGGGCCGGGGGCTACCCCGTGACGGACGCACCCCCGCGCCTATCCCCTCGACTCAGCACATAGCAACACGCCGCGGGTTGGCCGGGCGCAGCCGCAGCCCATCCGCGCGGAGCCAATCATCAGAGGACGGAACTCCGCCCCCCGCTTCCCCGACCGCCCACTCCCCCACCCCTCGGCCCGGCCCGGCCGGGCCTGGGCTACAGGAGTGAGGCTGGTCCGGGTCCCGCCTGTCCGGGCAACTTGCCGGAGGGGCAGGGACCCACAGTGACAAAGCTGGGTGGGCTCTCAGCGCCTAGGAGGACGCTGTTTATTTGGGTTTGGGGTTTGTCCCCAGGGCAGGGCTGGGATTCCCAGAACCTGGGTTGTATTTTGGGGCGGGGGGATTTGCAGTGCTTCTCCTCGGAGGCTCAAGAGTCATTCCTTTCTCACTTTGTAAACCTCGCCCTAAGCCATAGCCTAAATTACCAGAAGTGGCCCTCAGGACACGGGGCAATTGAATTTAAAACGATAGTCCCGGTTCCACCCAGCCCACCCATGCCCTACTCAGAAGCCAGGCATTTCTCCTCTTCTCTCTTTCCTGCTAGTAATTTCGGCGAATTAAAAGTACGAAAGAGGCTTAGAGGAATTGAAGACCGAGCTACTGCTGCTAATTTTCCGTGACTTTTAGAGGCAGATGATGGTGGTTAGAGTGGGATGGTCCGAGTGACCAGAGAGGAGGAGTCCACGTTCTGGGTCACTGGGGTGGTGCTTTTCAAGGAAGAGCAGGTTAAAAAGTAACCTCGTGGCAGTCAGGAATCCAGGGAGGCACCAGGTGGGTGGAGTGGGGCAGTTTCCCAGCAGGAAGACAGGTCAGTTTGATAAAGAATGTAGGCACAGACAAGGTGAACAGAGCAGGTCCTGCCTTTCACTCAAGACACTGGGGTTCCGCAGTTCCTCTGGGAACTCCTCGTCCAAGGAAACTAGTGATTTACTGTGCAGCCATCAGGATCTGGGGTGCTGCAGGAAGTCCAGCCGACTCCCCGCCTTCCACACACTGGTTTGCACGTACACCCAGAATGCTGGCTCACCTGCATCTCCACCCAGCTGTCTTTCAAATATGCTTGGTCAACCAAATTGTATTCAGTTAATGTCTATTGCATGTGAATCCCGTCCCCAAAGTTAGTAAAAACAACAAAACACCCCAAATACTTCAGTATTGTGGTGCTGACATATCAGCATCAGATTTGCAGTTTCAGTGTAAACAGAGGCTATGTCATGGTTCACAACTGACTAGTTTGGAGAGTCTAAAAGCGGGGAGAAATGCTTTCAGATGAGAAGGAATCACAAACAAGAACTGTTTAGCATTTAATGCTTAATCTAAGATGTCATGGATTCTTTAGATTAGCAAGAGCTTGCTGTCTCGCCCTGATCTGCTTCTTGAGCATGTTTGTCTCTCCAGGCCTAGGTTTCCACAGTTTAAAACAAGGAGGGTTGAAATAGGATGATCCCAAGTCCCTTCCAGCTCTGAAATTTTAAGTAGGACCAGAAAGTCATGTTTGTTACGTTTCCGCAATATTGTGCGAGTGAATATTTGTGTTGCCACATCACCACTTCCTAACAGTAGATGCTGAATTAGTTTAACACCCTAGGATATTGGTATGTTATGTAACAAGACTGGTGGCTACTGTTTCTGTTTAAATAAAAGATAATGTTAGCTAAAAAAGACTAGCCTGGTACAATGGTTTCAGAGGGAGCTCTGAGGACCCCTTCAGGCCTGCTGTGTGTATGCAGGGGACTGGAAGAGGCCCTAGACCTTAGGGCCAGGAGACAATAGAACCAGCCAGCCAGCCAACAACAAAAAAAGTATTAAGCCTGATTGTGCCTCCTCCAAATCAAAAAGAGCCAAGCATTTTGAGCTGGTAAAGGAGAAGGGAGAGGTGAAACAAATAGATGCAACTTCTCTTCTCCGAACCCAGAGAGGGAGAAGGGCCCTTGAACTGTCCCTCAATAAATTTTCTCTGTGCCTACTATGGACAGAATTTCCTGCTTGACTAGGATGATAGTATCTGAAAAATCTACTGAGAGGAGAGACGCTGAGGCCAATGGAGAGTTGGTGAAATGAGACAGATGTTTATCCTGGAAAGCAAAAAAGAGATGGAGAGAGAGAGAGAGAAATAAACGAATTTGTTCAAAGTCAGCCAAGGCTTAAACAAACAAACAAACAAACAAAAACCCCTGCTGCTAAAAGTTTGAGAGATTCCTGTCCTCACAGATTATCAGTCTGCCCTTGTCAATGGAACAGTACCTCTGTCTCCTCTGTGTGAAGCCAAATTCACTCATTCCCAGAGCCTTCAAGGCATATTCTCCAGCAACCTCTCACTAATCCCATCTTCCCACTGTTGCCATATTGGTGCTATTGCTGCTGTGAACAGAGTCACCTTACTCAACCTCTCAACCTTCACATTATTAATTTGAAATAATTAATTACATCTTCCTTCCCCTCACCACCCCGCCACCTCCCAGTTCATCAACAGGTCCTGTCAGTTTCACTTCACAAACATGTATTTGCTCTGAACACATCTGCCTCTGCTGCTGCACCCTGGTTGGAGCCACCAACATCTCTTGCCTAGAATAAGCATCAGCTTCTCAACTGATCTCCCTGCTTCCAGCCCATTCTCTGTGCAGCAGCCAGATGGTACCTCTTCTAAACAAACTCCTTCTGGTGGCCCACAGGCCCTAGTAACCAGGCCTGCCAACCTTTCTGGTCTTCCACCAACTGTCCTTTGCTCAAATTGCTGCAGTCAAGCTGGCCTTTTTTCCTGTTCCTCATCCTGTCGTAGGGTGTTTGTTTTTGCCATCCCCTCCACCTGGAACACCTTGTCCCAGAAGGCTGCCTCTTCACCATTTGGTTCTGAGGTCAAATGCAGGGTGCAGTGGCTCACGCCTTTAATCTCTTTTGGACTTTGGAATGCCAGAGCAGGCAGATCACCTGAGGTCAGGAGTTCGAGACCAGCCAACATGGTGAAGCACCATCTCTACTAAAAATACAAAAATTAGTTGGGCATGGTGGTGGGCGCCTGTCATCCCAGCTTCTTGGGAGGCTGAGTGAGGCAGGAGAATTGTTTGAACCCAGGAGGCAGAGGTTGCAGTGAGCCAAGATCACGCCACTGCACTCCAGCATGGGAGACAGAGTGAGACTCTGTTTCAAAAAAAAAAAGCCTCCTCCAGAGAGCAGGATTGCCCATTCATACATGCCGTGCCCCCTTTCTATCATAACCCAAGTTTATTTTCTTCATAATACGTGTCACTCTCTGAAATCATTTTGTTCATTTCTTTGTGCTTTTTTTTTTTTTTTTTTTTTTTTGGTCCCATCCAGCTCTGAAGTGTAAACTCTGTATAAACATCAGGGACCTGTCTGTCTTGCTTCCTGTTGTGTCCCAAGTGCCAAAAACAGTGACTAGCACTCAACAGATTTTTGAGTGACTATCTGAACAGATGCATGAGTGTGCCTCCGGGCGCGGTGGCTCAAGCCTGTAATCCCAGCACTTTGGGAGGCCGAGACGGGCGGATCACGAGGTCAGGAGATCGAGACCATCCTGGCTAACCCGGTGAAACCCCGTCTCTACTAAAAAATACAAAAACTAGCCGGGCGAGGTAGCGGGCACCTATAGTCCCAGCTACTCCAGGAGGCTGAGGCAGGAGAAGGGCGTGAACCCGGGAGGCGGAGCTTGCAGTGAGCTGAGATCCGGCCACTGCATTCCAGCCTGGGCGGCAGAGCAAGACTCCAAGACTCCGTCTCAAAAAAAAACAAAAAACAAATGCATGAGTGTGCCTACTGCCTCATATCTTTGTCCCCGCGGTTTCTTTCACTTGGAGTATTGTTCTCTCCTTTATCCCCCTTCCCCGCCCCTCAGCCCTTTCCTCTCATCCCGTCTCAAATCCATTTGCCTGATGATTCAGTCCAAAGATTGGATCAAGTATCACTTCTGTGGAGGAATTTCCCATAGCCTCCCCAGAAAAACAGTTTTTCCTCTTCTTAGTACCCTACATAGCACTTTACTCAGAGCTCCATTACGTCACCCCACACGCCACACTCCCAATTAAGAGTTATCAGTTATCTCTCCTCTCTGCCAGTCCCTCTTGGGCTGGAATCTTATCAGATCATCCTTGTATTTTCAGCACCTGGCACATGGTAGGCCCTCCCTAAAGGTTTATATCTGAGTTGAATCCAGTGGGAGTCCAAGCAGAAATTGATAGGATCTGTTCTCAGAGTATACTGATCAACAGATAGCAGTCTTACTTGGTAGTATGATAACATTAAACTTGAAACTTTAGGTTGTTCTATATAAAAGGGACAACCCACATTCTAAAAATCACAGTACAATGGAAACTTCCTGAAGGCTAGAGGCCACCAGGCTCTCACACTACATACCACCTGGGAAAATGGCCAGCTCTACCTGTGTAGGAGGGAGAGCTGCTCCTCAGAGGTCTCACCATACCCCTTCCAACCCCCATTCCAGTAAAGTCCCATGACATTACATCACAGAAGAGGGCCTGGTGCCATCTTTCCGCAGACGGATGATGGTAACAGTGCTTTGTTTCTTTATGTACAATAAATGCTTTCTCTGATCCCTATCCAAGTCTCTTATTTTCAGTCATGAAAGTGGCTGATTCTGTGCCTTTCAGACTGTTAACAAGGGAGGGTTGTACCTTGGGCTTCTTGAATGCTTTAAAAAAACATTTGCTACCATTTATTGAGCACATATTGTGTGCAGAGCAGTTTCTCTTCCATCTAGTTATATTTAATCCTCAAAGCAACCAGCAAGATAGATATTTTCCTCATTAAAAAGGAGCTGATGCTACGAAATTTGAACCCTGATCCAACTGGCTTCAAAACCTAATCATTCTTTTTCTTCTACACTGTCAAAGACTAAAACTGCTTACCTTCTATTACCCTGAAATATCCCAATCGCCTTTACAAGAAAACACCCAAGGATCAAACTACTCCACAAAGCGAAACCCTATGCCAATCTAAGAGACCTGGAAGCAAGAGTGGTGAGGGCTTAGCACCTCCCTCTTAACTACAGTAAAAATCATTTATGTGGTGCTTCCTATGTTTTAGAAACCAGTATAGACATGTTACATGCATTGTTTAATTTAATCTAATATTCACAACAACCACAGGTCTACATTTTTTAAGCATAATTCCAAAGTTCAAAAAGCTCTGAAAATCCAAAGTTAGTTTGACATGGCTCACTCGATGGCAAACCTTATCTGACATGAGGTCATTTCTAGTCTTTATTAATTCCACCTAGAATATCCATATGTTTCTTGTAGAAATATTGAAGTTTGAAAGCGTACAAACTCAGCCTAGCAAGGTAGTTCACGCCTCTAATCCCAGCATTTAGGGAGGCTGAGGCAGGCCAATCACTTGAGGCCAGGAGTTTGAGACCAGCCTGGCCAACATGGTGAAACCCTGTTGCTACTACTAAAAATACAAAAATTAGCCAGCATGGTGGCACATGCCTGTAATCCCAGCTACTTGGGAGGCTGAGGCAGGAGAATCGCTTGAACCCGGGAGGCAGAGGCTACAGTAAACCAAGATGGCACCACTGAACTCCAGCCTGGATGACAGAGCTAGGCTCTGTCTCTAAATAAACAAATAAATAAGTACAAACTCCCTAGGTTCTCTGTAATATGCAGTATATGAGCTGAAAGATTTGGGAATCTAAAACACATCTATCTCAGGGTTTCAAATGTGAGATTGAGAACTGGCAAGTAAATGCAGGCTCAGAGAGGTTCAGTAATTTGCCCAAGGTCACCTAGTAATGGTAATGCTAGAATTAGAAATAAATGTGAGGCTGGGCAGCTAGTCAATGGTAATGCTAGGATTAGAAATACATGTGATGCTGGGCACGGTGGCTCACGCCTGTAATCCCACCACTTTGGGAGGCCCAGCCAGGCAGATCACCTGAGGTCAGGAGTTTGAGACCAGTCTGGTCAATGTGGTGAAACCCCATCTCTACTAAAAATACAAAAAAACAAAAAATTAGCTGGGCATGGTGGTGCATGCCTGTAATCCCAGCTACTTGGGAGGCTGAGGCAGGAGAATCGCTTGAACCTGGGAGGTGGAGGTTGCAGTGAGCGGAGATTGCACCATTGCACTCCAGCCTGGGTGACAAGAGCAAAAACTCTATCTCAAAAAACAGAAAAGAAAAGAAAAGAAATAAATATATTTGAAACTGAAAAAAAATATTTGGAGCACATATGACAGACTAAGGGTTAATTTTTCTGAAGGCAAAGATATGAAGTGACAGTTCATGGTAGAAGTAAAATAAATAACTTGTAAAGATATGGAAAAAGTGTTAAATCTTTTAACAAAAAAAATTAAAATTACAATGAGGTGCTATTTTAATCTATCAAAATTGGCAAGTAATGGCCGGACATGGTGGCAGGCGCCTGTAGTCCCAGCTACTCGGGAGGCTGAGGCAGGAGAATCACTTAAACCCATGAGGTGGAGGTTGTAGTGAGACAAGATCGGGCCACTGCACTCCAGCCCGGGGTACACAGCGAGACTGTCTCAAAAAAAAAAAAATTGGCAAGTAGTAAACAGTTCAGTAACACTGCTTTGGAGAAGATGTGAAAAAACAGCCAGTCATATATTGTTAGCAGTAAGGTAAATTGGCATAATTTATTTCTATAGAGGACAACAATTTGGTAATCTCTCTCAAAATTAGAGATTAAAATCTCTCAAAAATCTCAAGATTAGTATACTCAGAAATTTCACTTCTAGGAATTTATTTATTTTAATTTATTTTTATTTTATATATTTATTAGAGACACGGGGGTTCCCTATGTCGCCCAGGCTGGTCTTGAGCTCCTAGGCTCAAGCAATCCTCCCACCTACCTCAGTCTCCCAAAGTTCTGAGCCACCACATTGACTAGGAATTTTTTTAAAGCATTTTTTTGGAAACAGGCTCTTGCTATGTTGCCCAGGCTGGCCTCCAACTCCTGGACTCAAGCAAGCCTTCTACGTGTCTTTCCAGTCACTGGAATTATAGGCAGGTACCACCATGCCTGGCTAGGAGTTTATTTATTTATTTATTATTTTTATTTTTTGAGACAGAGTTTCACTCTTGTCGCCCAGGATGGAGTGCAATGGCGCAATCTCTGCTCACTGCAACCTCCACCCCCCTCGGCCTCCCAAAGTGCTGGGATTATAGGCGTGAGCCACCACGCCCAGCCAGAATTTATTTTTAAAATAACTCACACACAGCGCCGGGCGCAGTGGCTCACACCTGTAATCCCAGCTCTTTGGGAGGCTGAGGTGGGTGGATTCCATGAGACCAGGTGTTCAAGACCATCCTGGCGAAACCCGGCCTCTACTAAAAATACAAAAATTAGCCAGGCGTGGTAGTGTGGGCCTGTAATCCCAGCTGCTAGGGAGTCTGGGGCACTAGAATCACTTAAACTGCAGAGGGTTTCAGCGAGCCGAGATTGCGTCACTGTACTCTAGCCTGGATGACAGAGGGAGACTATCTCAAAAAAAAAGAAAAAAAAGATAACACACATGTGCACAAAGATGTATGTAGCCGGGCGCGGTGGCTCAAGCCTGTAATCCCAGCACTTTGGGAGGCCGAGGCGGGCGGATCACGAGGTCAGGAGATCGAGACCATCCTGGCTAACACAGTGAAACCCCGTCTCTACTAAAAAGTACAAAAAACTAGCCGGGCGAGGTGGCAGGCGCATGTAGTCTCAGCTACTCGGGAGGCTGAGGCAGGAGAATGGCGTGAACCCGGGAGGCGGAGCTTGCAGTGAGCTGAGCTCCGGCCACTGCACTCCAGCCTGGGCAACAGAACGAGACTCCGTCTCAGAAAAAAAAAAAAAAAAAAGATGTATGTAAATGGATATTGTAAAATTGTTAGTATTATCAGATGACTGACTCTCTAGGGATGTAACTTTGCAATTGTTAAAGCCCATTTTACAGCTCTCTAACACTGATAATGGTGGATGATTATTTTTCTGTCCAGCAGAAGGGAACCTGAGAGGTTATTATTTTTACCATGTGGAACATTAACTAGTTTTGTATCAAGCTTAGCAATTCAGAATTTCTTTTTTAAAAAAGATTACAAGCTTCAACAGAATTTCTTTTTATCCATTGACTTTACTGATCTCAATTTTTTTTTTTTTTTTTTTTTTTTTTGAGACAGTCTTGCTCTGTCACCCGGGCTGGAGTGCCATAGTGTGATCTCGGCTCACTGCAACCTTCACCTCCCAGGTTCAACAATTCTCTTGCCTCAGCCTCCCGAGTAGCTGGGACTACAGATGTGTGCCACCATGCCCAGCTAATTTTTGTGTGTGTGGGTGTGGTTTTTTGTTTTGTTTTTTTTTTTTTTGTTTTTTAGTAGAAATGGGGTTTTACCATGTTGGCCAGGCTGGTCTTGAACTCCTGGTCTTAAGTGATCTGCCTGCCTTGGCCTCCCAAAGTGCTGGGATTACAGGAATGAGCCACTTCTCCCAGCCTTATCTCAATTTTCATATTCTCTTTTGAACAGACTTTGTCGTTCTGCTGGTTTCTTCATTAATGAGTTAAATAAAACTAATAATGCTTTCTATGCATTTTTATTAGAAATATGCTTTTCATCTTTTGAGACTGATGCTTTGAAATAACCTAAATCTGTCTATAAAGGACTGGTTGAAGAAATTACAATGCTTCTATACAAAGCAAATACTATGCAGCCATTAAAAAGAGGCAAATCTACACATAGATGCTCCTTAACAGCAAAGATCTTTGGTTCCCTAATGAACCCAAATGCCTACAGTTGTTTCTGGGCACATAGTAGGTCTTAGTTTGTTTCTGGCTATGATAATAAACAACCCCAGTATATCAGTGGCTAACACACATGCACACACACATTCACATACAAAATTTTTTTTTCCCTCATGAATATGTAGAGAAGCTATGGTGTATTGCTTCAGGCTGAGGCTCACAGATTGAATTTAGGTTGGTTTCTACTATCATTTAGAAACCCCTAATGTGCAAGAAATATATGGATACCTATGATGGTTCTTAAGTCTCTACTTAGAACTGACCCACTGTCAATTCTACCCACAGTCCATTGGTCAAAGAAAATCATATGGCCAACCACAAAGTCAAGAGTGAAAGGAAGTCATACTCTATCTTCTTTACTGATAGAGTATCCAAAGTTACAGAGCAGAGAGCATGATATATAACCTACCATAAGGAGTAGCAAACAGCAATCCAGTCTGTTACAGTGCTCAGTAAATATGTGTTGAACGAATGAATGAATAGTAAACAAACTCTAGGATTCAAATGCAAGAAAAACATGCTACACAGCAATTGTACAAAGTATGCCATCATTTGCTTTAAAATATATACTTATGGCCAGGCGCAGTGGCTCACGCCTGTAATCCCAGCACTTTGGGAGGCTGAGACGGGCAGATCGCCTGAGGTCAGGAGTTCGAGACTAGCCTGGCCAGCATGGTAAAACCCGGTCTCTACTAAAAATACAAAAATTAGCCAGTCTTAGTGGTGGGCGCCTGTAATCCCAGCTACTCAGGGAGCTGAGGCAGGAGGATTGCTTGAACCTGGGAGGCGGAGGTTGCAGTGAGCCTAGATCATTCCATCGCACTCCAGCCTAGGCAACAGAGCGAGACTCCTTCTCAAAAAATATGTGTGTGTGTGTATATACATATATATATATATATATGAGTATGTACACAAGTATGCTTGAATATGACTTTACTATCACCAGAAGAATGTACAAAGCATGCCTAACTGTGGTTGCTGCTGGAGAAGAAAACTGGGAGACTGGAGGTTAAGGATGAAAGGGAGCCTTTCCATTTAGTATCCTGTGTATGCATTGCTATTAAACAATAAAATCAAATTCTCTAAGGAGAGAATAGAAAGAACAACCAAAGACTGATTATAGGGTCCACGCCCTAAAACCCTCTTCTATACACTATTTTGATTAAGTATGGATTTCTTCTTCTTTTTGTTATTAATTCATTGCAGACACACTGAGCATAGGATCTCTTCTGTCTCTAGTTCCTTCAGACTTACTTACTGCACAGAACTAGTTATAACAAAAATCCAACCAATTTTTAAATGTTCTACAGCAGTTTTTTTTTTTTTTTTTTTGGAGACAGAGACTCACTCTGTCGCCCAAGCTGGAGCGCAGTGGCACAATCTTGGCTCACTGCAACCTCTACCTCCTGGGTTCAAGCAATCTCCTGCCTCAGCCTCCCAAGTAGCTGTGATTACAGGTGCCTGCCACCATGCCTGGCTAATTTTTGTATTTTTAGTATACAGATGGGGTTTCATCATGTTGGCCAGGCTGGTCTCAAACTCCTGACCTCAGGTGATCCACCCGCCTCACCCTCCCAAACTACTGTGCTGGGATTACAGGTGCAAGCCACTGTGCCCAGCCCTACAGCAGTTTTTTTGTTTGTTTTTTGTTTGTTTATTTGTTTTTGATACAGAGTCTCGTTCTGTTCCCCAAACGAGTCCAGTTGCACAATCACAGCTCATTGCAACCTCAGCCTCCTGGCCTCAAGCCATCCCTCCCATCTTAGCCTCCAGAGTAGCTGGGATTACAGGCGTATGCCACCACAGAGGCTAAGGATTAGGGCATAATTTTTAGGCCCTAATTTAAGAACAATTGTATATTGCTATTGTATCCAAAGCTGTAAAATATTCTAGTCTCTGAGTGAATCCATTGTATTGTATATTGTCTGAAGAATAGCCTCATGAACTACTGAGGTATCCCAGGGAAGAATAAAAACATCATAGCTGGCCGGGCGTGGTGGCTCACACCTGTAATCCTAGCGCTTTGGCAGGCGGATCACGAGGTCAGGAGATCGAGACTATCCTGGCCAACACGGTGAAACCCCGTCTCTACTAAAAATACAAAAATTAGCCAGGCCTGGTGGTGGATTCCTGTAATCCCAGCTACTCAGGAGGCTGAGACAGGAGAATAGCTTGAATCCAGGAGGCGGGGGTTGCAGTGAGCAGAGATTGTACCACTGCACTCCAGCCTGGGCCACAGAGCTAGACTCTGTCTCATAAAAAGAAGAATTAAAAGAAAAGTGTTAATCTTACCATGTTGACCAGGCTGGTCGCCAACTCATGATCTCAAGTGATCCACTTGCCTCAGCCTCCCAAAGTGCTGGGATTACAGGAGTGAGCCACTGCTCCCAGGCCGACTTCCTTTCTTTTCTTTTCTTTTCTTTCCAAATACAGGGTCTTGCTTTGTCACCCAGACTGGAATGCAAGGGTACAGCCTTGAACTCCTGGCTTTAAGCGATTTTCCTACTTCAGCCTCCCAAGTAGCTGGGACTACAGGTGTACACCACCACACCCAGCTAATTTTCAAGTTTTTTTTGGTACAGGTTGGGTCTTGCTTTGTTTCCCAGGCTGGTCTCCAACTCCTGGCCTCAAATGATCCTCTGCCCTTGGCCTCCCAAAGTCTGGATTAAAGGCTTGAGCCACCACACTCAACTAGATTGACACTTTACTTACCTTTAAAACATTTGTCAGCCGGGCGTGGTGGCTCAAGCCTGTAATCCCAGCACTTTGGGAGGCCGAGACGGGTGGATCACGAGGTCAGGAGATCGAGACCGTCCTGGCTAACACGGTGAAACCCCGTCTCTACCAAAAAAAATACAAAAAGCTAGCTGGGCGAGGTGGCGGGCGCCTGTAGTCCCAGCTACTCGGGAGGCTGAGGCAGGAGAATGGCGTAAACCCGGGAGGCGGAGCTTGCAGTGAGCTGAGATCCGGCCAC
>NC_045449.1:34726769-34742216 GCF_002776525.5 Piliocolobus tephrosceles
AACCTTGAGTCACCACAGCACATGTCTCTTGCAAGGACAGGGTTGGGAGTAGGGTCACAGATTAACAGCATCTCAAATACAGAACAAAATGGAGTCTCTTATGTCTACTTCTTTCTATATAGACACAGTAACAGTCTGATCTCTCTTTTCCCCACAAAATTAAATTTAAATTAATAGACAAATTGTAGAGCAGTTTTAGATTTACAGAAAAACTAAACAGCATATAGAGTTCTCATATAACCCTGCCCTTGACATAGTTTCCCCTGTTATTAATACTGTGTATTAGTGTAGCACATTTGCTGTAATTATGCAGATTTCTTTAGTTTTTACCTAATGTCCTTTTTTCTGCTCTAGTATCCCAGCCAGGAGATAACTTTACATTTAGTTGCCATGTGTCCTTGGGCTTCTCTTGGTTATCATAGTTTCTCAGACATTCCTTGGTTTTGATGCTGGTGCTTTGTTTTTGTTTTTTGTTTTGTTTTGTTTTTTTGAGACAGAGGCTCTCTCTGTCCCCTAGGCTGGACTGCAGTGGCATGATCTCGGCTCAATGCAACCTCCGCCTTCTGGGTTCAAGTGATTCTGCTGCCTCAGCCTCTTGAGAGCTGGGACCACAGGCACTCGCCACCACACCCAGCTAATTTTTGTATTTTTAGTAGAGATGGGGTTTCACCATGTTGGCCAGGCTGGTCTTGAACACCTGATCTCAGGTGATCTGTCTGCCTTGGCCTCCCAAAGTGCTGGTATTACAGGCGTGAGCCACCGCGCCCGGCCAGTTTTGATGGTCCTGACAGTGTTGAGAAGTTCTCATCAGGTATATTGCAGGCTGCGCCTCTCTTAGGCTTTGTCTGATGCTTTTCTCATGACTAGACTGGAGTCATGTGTGTTTTGGGGGGATGACACAGAGGTAAGGTGCCATTTTCATGACATCATTTCAAGGGTACATACTATCAATATGATATATCAACGTTGATGTTCTCCTGGATCACATGGCTGATTGTCAGGATCCCCCACTGTAGTGACTCCTCCCACTCCTTGTCATGCTCTTTGGGCAGAAGTCACCATGCACGGCTTACACTTAAGAGAGAGGAGTTGTGCTCCCCTCCGTTGCAGTACAGTAGTTACATAATTTATTCGGAATTCTTCTGCATGGGAGATTGATCAACTGCTTTAGTGTGTAAACCTACTGTCGGCATCCACCAAGTCATAACAATCTATTTGGTGGCGCCCGTAGCCCTGTATTTGCAAGATTAGAACCATAATGGGGTCTAGGGAGACCTCTCGTGGTAAAATAAGGGCAAACCAGCCAGCTACATGCTCTCATTTTATGCCATTGACTTTCCTTTAGTGCAGTGGTTCTCAGTGAGGGACAATTTTGCCCGCCCAGCCCCAGGGAACATTTGACAATATGTGGAGACATTTTTGGTTGCTGCAACTTTTGGAAAGCGATATTATTGGCATATAGCAAGCAGAGACGAGAGATGCTGCTAACCATACAGTGCTTAAGACACAAACAACAAAAAATTCTCTGAGTCAAAATGTCAGTAGTGCTGAGGTTTAGAAACTCTGTGGTTAACAGCTTTATAAGTTACAGATAATGTTCAAAGGGACACATTATAATGCGAAGGAGGAAAATACCTTATTTTGTGAAAAAGGATGAATTCTTAAAAAAAAAAAAAAGTACATCTGGAAGGGTAGCAGAATATGTCACACCAAAATATGCCATTTCAGCATATTAACTATTTTGAGCTGAAGACAACTCAGAAGAAGCAAATACAAGGAAAACTCTCTGCTCTCCCCATATTTGTCTAAAAGCAGATCATAAATTTGTAAAGGTGGCCCCTCTCGTGAGACAGTCTCTCTCTGTTGCCCAGGTTGGAATGCAGTGGCATCATCATAGCTCACTGCAGCCTTGATGCCCCAGGCTCAAGCGATCTTCCCACCTCAGCCTCCTGAGTCACTGGGCCTACAGGTGTGCACCACCAAGGTGGGCTAATTTTTCTATGTCTTGTAGTGACTGGGTCACCCTATATTGCCCAGGCTGGTCTCGAACTCCTGGACCCAAGTGATCTGCCTGCCTTGACCTCCTAAGGTGCTGTGATTACAGGCATGAACAACTGCACCTGGCCAATTTATTTTTGAGTCAGGGCCTCACTCTGTCGATGGGGCGGGAGTGCAGTAGCATGATCATAGTTCATAGCAGCCTTGAACTTCCAGGCTCAAGGAATCCTCTCTCCTCAGCCTACCAAGTTGCTAGGGGCTACAGGCACTTGCCATCACACATGGCTAATTTTTATTTTATTTTATTTTTGAGACGGACTTTCGCCGTTTTTTTGTTTTTTGTTTTTTGAGATGGAGTTTCGCTCTTGTTGCTCAGGCTGGAGTACAATGGCGCGATCTTGGCTCTCTGCAACCTCCACTTTCCGGGTTCGAGTGATTCTCCTGCCTCAGCTTCCCGAGTAGCTGGGATTACAGGCGTGCGCCACCATGCCTGGCTAATTTTGTACTTTTAGTAGAGATGGGGTTTCTCCATGTTGGCCAGGCTGGTCTTGAGCTCCTGACCTCTGGTGATCCTCCCACATTGGCCTCCCAACGTGCTGGGATTACAGGTCTGAGCCGCCATGCCTAGCCTGGAGTTCCACTCTTGTTGCCTAGGCTGGAGGGCAATGGTGCGATGTCTGCTCACTGCAACTTCTGCCTCCCAAGTAGCTAGGATTATCGGCACCCGCCACTACACCCAGCTAATTTTTTTGTATTTTTAGTGGAGACGGGGCTTTACCATGTTGGCCAGGCTGGTCTTGAACTCCTGGCCTCAAATGATCCGCCCACCTCAGCCTCCCAAAGTGCTGGGATTACACGTGTGAGCCACTGCACCAGCTGCCAATTTTTAAAAATTGGTTTTTCTGTAGAGATGGGGATCACTTTATATTGCCAAGGCTGGTTTCAAACTCTTGGCCTCAAGTGATCCTCCTATCCTGGCCTCCCAAAGTGCTGGGATTACAGTAGTGATCCACCCCACTCAGCCCATTTTTTTTAACCCATAATTTTCTTAATGATAATTTTTAAAAACTAAAAACAATTTTGAGAGGGAGAAAAAAACCACCTCCAGTCCTACTACAACTACAATCCACAACTATTTTCAATTGCATCTCACTTCCTACACATGCGTATTTCTATGTTGTTGCAATTAATGAATATAACCACTTATATTCTGCTTTTTTTACTGAATTGAATATTTGAAATTTTTTTTGTGTTCCTAGTGTCTCCATTATATATATATATATATATATGTATGTATTTCTTCTCTTTTTTTTTAGACCAAGTTTTGCTCTTGTTGCCGAGGCTGGAGTGCAGTGGTGAGATCTCGGCTCACTGCAAGTCTGCCTCCAAGGTTCCAGCGATTCTCCTGCCTCAGCCTCCCAAGTAGCTGGGATTACAGGTGTCCACCACCACGCCTGGCTAATTTTTTGTATTTTTAGTAGAGATGGGGTTTCGCCATGTTGGCCAGGCTTGTCTTGAATTCCTGACCTCAAGTGATCTGCCCACTCGGCCTCCCAGAGTGCTGTGATTACAGGTGTGAGCCACCGTGGCCAGCCTACAGTGTTATTCTGATTTGTAAAGGTTGATTTTTTTTTTTTTTTTTTTTTTTTTGAGACGGAGTCTCGCTCTGTCGCCCGGGCTGGAGTGCAGTGGCCGGATCTCAGCTCACTGCAAGCTCCGCCTCCCGGATTTACGCCAGTCTCCTGCCTCAGCCTCCCGAGTAGCTGGGACTGCAGGCGCCCGCCACCTCGCCCGGCTAGTTTTTTGTATTTTTTAGTAGAGACGGGGTTTCACCGTGTTAGCCAGGGTGGTCTCGATCTCCTGACCTCGTGATCCGCCCGCCTCGGCCTCCCAAAGTGCTGGGATTACAGGCTTGAGCCATCGCGCCCAGCCTGTAAAGGTTGATATAAAGGTATAGTATATTCATCTGTCATGTGTCCCATCTATTTCCAATTTTTTTTCTTTTTCTTTTTAACTTTCAATTATTTTTATTTTTTTTGACATAGAATCTTGCTCTGTTGCCCAGGCTGGAGTGCAGTGGTGCCGTCTTGGTTCACTGCAACCTCTGCCTCCTGGGTTCAAGCAATTCTCCTACCTCAGCCTCCCGAGTAGCTGGGATTATAGGCGCCCAACACCATGGCCAGCTAATTTTTGTATTTTTAGTAGAGACAAGGTTTCACCATGTTGGTCAGGCTGGTCTCAAACTCCTGACCTCGTGATCCTCCTGCCTTGGCCTCCCAAAGTGCTGGGATTACAGGCATGAGCCACAGCTCCCAGCCTTAACTTTCAATTCTTATTGATAAATTGAAGTTAAATTTATTTTGCAAAAATTCCAAAATTTATTATTTCTTTTTCCATTTGTACTTAGAAAGTCATCCCTTTTTAGAGTTAAATATCTATACATGTTTCCTTCTAATTTTTTAAAATTTCATTTTTTACAAATGATTCTTTAAAATCTGAAATTTGGGTGGGATGTAGTGGCTCATGCCTATAATCCCAGCATTTTGGGAGGCCAAGGTGGGTGGATCACCTAAGGTCAGGAGTTCAAGACCAGCCTGATCAACATGGTGAAACCCCATTTCTATCAAAAATACAAAAATTAGCCAGGCGTGGTGGCAGGCGCCTGTATTCCCCTTCAAAAATATGCTTTATTTTTCCACTTATTCAAGTATTTTTCTTTCTCTATTTATTTGAGACAGGGTCTTGCTCTGTTGCTGGGGCTGGAATATAATGGCGTGATGATGTCTCACTGCAGCCTTCCGGGCTCAGGCAACCCTCCTGTCTCTGCCTCCTAAGTAGCTGGGACTACAGGCACACACCACCACGCCTGGCTCATTTTTAAATTATTTGTAGAGACAAAGTTTCCCTACATTGATCAGGCTGGTCTGCAACCATCAGGCTCTTGCCATCCTCCTGCCTGGGCCTCTCAAACTGCTATGATTACAGACATGAGCCATGGTGCTCAGCCTCAAGTATTTCTTTGTGTGTGAGATTTTTCTTTTCGTTGCCTTGGTGCGAAGAGTGCAGAGAAAAGTTTTCTTATGAAATTTTCACTGGTTATTATGAGGCCTTTGGGTTACAAAGTTAATATTAAAAATGAGGGGGGCCGGGCGCGGTGGCTCAAGCCTGTAATCCCAGCACTTTGGGAGGCCGAGACGGGCGGATCACGAGGTCAGGAGTACGAGACCATCCTGGCTAACACGGTGAAACCCCGTCTCTACTAAAAAATACAAAAAACTAGCCGGGCGAGGTGGCGGGCGCCTGTAGTCCCAGGTACTCGGGAGGCTGAGGCAGGAGAATGGCGTAAACCTGGGAGGCGGAGCTTGCAGTGAGCTGAGATCTGGCCACTGCACTCCAGCCTGGGTGACAGAGCAAGACTCCGTCTCAAAAAATAATAATAATAATAAATTAAAAATGAGGGGTATACTAGACTCAAAGAAGTATTGTTAATTCACTCATCATGACATACATTGTGCATATGTTGTATGCCATGTTCTGATGACACCTGAATGAATGTGTCAATTTCTTTACCCTTGGGGAGCTGATGGACTCTTGGAAAAATAAGACTGGGCGCAATGGCTCACACCTATAATCCCAGCACTTTGGGAGGCTGAGGTGGGCAGATCACCTGAGGTTGGAAGTTCGAGACCAGCCCAACCAACGTGGAGAAACCCCATCTCTACTAAAAATACAACAAATTAGCCAGGCGTAGTGGCGCATGCCTGTAATCCCAGCTACTTGGGAGGCTGAGGCAGGAGAATTGCTTGAACCCGGAAGGTGGAGGTTGTGGTGAGCCGAGATTATGCCATGGCACTCCAACCTGGGCAACAAGAGTGAAACTCCATCTCAAAAAAAAAAAAAAAAAAAAAGGAAAAAGTAGGTAGTCAAAAATATTACAAATCTGGCCAGGCATGGTGGCTCACGTCTGTAATCTCAGCTCTTTGGGAGGTCGAGGTGGGATCACTCGAGGTCGGGAATTCAAGACCAGCCTGGCTAACATGGTGAAACCCTATTTCTACTAAAAATACAAAAATTAGCCAGGCATGGTGGCGCATGCCTGTAATCCCAGCTACTTGCAAGGCTGAGGCAGAAGAATCGCTTGAACCCAGCAGGCAGAGGTTGCAGTGAGCCAAGTTAGCGCCACTGCACTCCAGCCTGGGTGACAGAGCCAGACTCTGTCTCAAAAAAAAAAAAAAAAAAAAAGTTACAAATCAGGACAATAAAATGCCATAAGGGAGGTTGATAAGGCTCCACCAATGATGTAATATTTGGTACGCAATACGAAGTTTAAAAAAAAATGTTCACCAAGCAAAGGGGAAAGTTCATTCTATGGGGCAGAAAGAACTTGTGTAGAGATATAGGAAGCTGGGACATTTCTTTGTGAGGGCTGAAGTAGTACACACGGGGATTGATTGGGAGGTGTTGAATAGCACAGAGAATGGTGCATTTGTTTGATGCAGCTGAAGTTTAGGGTATTTGGAATGGGGGTGGATTCTGGAAAGGTAGGTCGTTTGGAAAGGTAGGTAACATGGTACGGAGTTTGAACTTTATCACAAAAGTAACAGAATGAACAAAGGTTTTCTTTTTGTTTTTTTTTTTTTTTGAGATGGAGTCTCGCTCTGTGGCCCAGGCTGGAGTGCAGTGGTGCCATCTGGGCTCGCTGCAAGCTCCGCCTCCCGGGTTCACGCTATTCTCCTGCCTCAGGCTCCCGATTAGCTGGGACTACAGGCACCCGGCACCGCACCCGGCTAATTTTTTGTATTTTTTAGTAGAGACGGGGTTTCACTGTGTTAGCCAGGATGGTCTCGATCTCCTGACCTCGTGACCTGCCCGCCTCGGCCTCCCAGAGTGCTGGGATTACAGGCATGAGCCACCGCGCCTGGCCGAGCAAAGGTTTTGAAGCAGGAGTTCTAATCGGAATTTGTTTCATTGCTCTGACACCAAGGATGGCTTGGAGTGGGAAGAGAAGAGGCTGGAAAGGTGATGGGAGTCAGATTGTGAAGGGCACTGTGTGCCTGAGAGCTTAATCTGCCATTTGAACCTTAGCCTGAAGGTAATGGGAGTGATGGGACCAAGTAAGTCATAAAGTAATAAAATACATTGGGATGGACCAGTCGCAATGGTTCACACCTGTAATCCCATCATTTTGGGAGGCCAAGGCAGGCGGATCACTTGATGTCAGGGAGTTTGAGACCAGCCTGGCCAACATAATGAAACCCCATCTCTTCTAAAAATACAAAAATTAGCCAAGTTTGGTGGTGGGTGCCTGTAATCCCAGCTACTTGGGAGGCTGAGGAAAGAGAATTGCTGGAACCCAGGAAGTGGAGGTTGCAGTGAGCTGAGATTGTGCCACTGCACTCCAGCCTGGGCGACAGAAAATCCACATTGCAGTGATGAACAGCACAGACAGTAATAACTGCAGATGTTCAGGGGAGGCAATTACTGTCACAGGAAGATAATCTTGTCCTTGAAGTCAGATCCGGGTAGAGATTCCAGTTCCTCCACGCATCCATCATCTGTGAATACATTTGATAGCCCTTTGAGCCTCACTTTATTGACCTATAGTAAAATAATGAGGCCAGTAATACCTATCTAAATACCTGTTACGGGGATTAAATAAGAAAAACCTGTTAAATGCCAAATACATAGTAGGTATTCAATAGACATTATTTCTTTTTTATTTAAGTTTTATTTTAAGTTCAGGGGTGCATGTGCAGGTTTGTTATATAGGTAAACTTGTGTCATGGGAGTTTGTTGTATAGATTATTTTGTCACCCAGGTATTAAGCCCAGTACCCATTAGTTATTTTTCCTGATCCTCTCCCTCCTCCCACCCCCAACCGTCTAAAAGGCTCCAGTGTGTGTTGTTCTCCTCTATGTGTCCATGTGTTCTCATCATTTAGCTCCCACTTATAAGTGAGAACATGTGGTATTCGGTTTTTTGTTTCTGCGTTAGTTAGCTAAGGATAATGGCCTCCTGCTCCACCCATGTTCCTGTAAAAGACAAGATCTCATTCTTTCTATGGCTGCATAGTATTCCATTGTGTATATGTGGCTCAAGGTATCCTCCCACCTCAGCCACTGGAGCCACATTTTCTTTATCCAGTCTATCACTGATGGGCATTTAGGTTGATTCCAAGTCTTGGCTATTGTGAATAGTGCTGCAAAAAACATACACGTGCAGGTCAGGTGCAGTGGCTCACGCTTGTAATCCCAGCACTTCGGGAGGCCGAGGCAAGTGGATCACTTGAGGTCAGGAGTTAGAGACCAGCCTAACATGATGAATCCCCGTCTCTACTAAAAATATAAAAATTTGCCGGGCATGGTGGCAGGTCCTGTAATCCCAGCTACTTGGGAGGCTGTGGCAGTAGAACTGCTTGAATCCAGGAGGTAGAGGTTGCAGTGAGCCAACAGTGCACCATTGCACTCCAGCCTCAGCAACAAGAGGCAAAACTCCATGTCAAAACAAAACAAAACAAATAAAATAAAGCAGAACATACACATGCATGTATCTTTGTAATAGAATAATTTACATTCCTCTAGGTATACACCCAGTATTGGGATTGCTGGGTCGAATGGTATTTCTGTTTTTAGGTCTTTGAGGAATCACTGCACTGTCTTCCACAATAGTGGAGCTAATTTACACTCCCAGTAACAGTGTATAAGCGTTCCTTTTTCTCTGCAACCTCACCAGCATCTGTTATTTTTTGACTTTTTAGTAATAACCATTCTGACTGGTGTGAGATGGTATCTCACTGTGGTTTTGATTTGCATTTCTCTAATGATCAGTGATGTGGAGCTTTTATTCATGCGATTATTGGTCGCATGTATGTCTTCTTTTGAAAAGTATCTGCTCATGTCCTTTGCCCACTTTTTAATGGAGTTTTTTTCCCGTAAATTTGTATAAACATTATTTTTAACCACACCAAGCTCCTATCCTGATTAGGTTTATAGTTGAGAAGTTTACATTTTTATTTATCACTGTTTCATGCTCCTGTACTTCTCAAAATCCTCCACCCATTTTGCTTTCCCCGTCTTTATTGAGGCATAACTGACAAAAAGTACATACGTTTAAGGTGTACAACTTGTTTTGATATATGTACATCCAAATTATCACCATAATTAAGCTAATTAATGGACCTATCAGCTCTCATAGTTACCATTTCCTTTTTCTTTTGTGGTGAGAATACTTAAGATCGATCCTTTCAGCAAATTGCAAGTATACAATGCACTATTGTTAACTACAGTCATGTTGCTATACATTAGACTTCCAGAACTTATTCATCTTGCATAACTGAAACTTCGTATCCTTTGACCAACATCTCCTCAATTTCCCCTCCCTGCAGCCCCTGGCAACCACCATTGCACTCTCTTCTATTATTTTGACTATTTTATTTTATTATTTTTTAATTGTTTTAGACCCAAAGTCTCACTATGTTGCCCAGGTTGGACTCGAACTCTTGGGCTCAAGGGATTCTCCTGCCTCAGTCGCTGGAGTAGCTGGAACTATAGGTGTATCCCACCACACCTGGCTATTTTATTTTATAGTAGGAAAAATATGGTGTTTTTTGTTGTTGTTGTTTTATTCTGTGAGATGGAGTCTCGCTCTGTGGCCCAGGCTAGAGTGCAGTGGCACGATCTCGGCTCACTGCAAGCTTCGCCTCCCTTGTTCACGCCATTCTCCTGCCTCAGCCTCCCAAATAGCTGGGACTACAGGCGCCCGCCACCATGCCCGGCTAATTTCTTTTTGTATTTTTAGAAGGGACGAGGTTTCACTGTGTTAGCCAGGATGGTCTCCATCTCCTGACCTCGTGACCCGCCCTCCTCGGCCTCCCAAAGTGCTGGGATTACAGGCCTGAGCCACTGCACCCGGCCTGTTTCCTTCTTTTTCAAGGCTCAGTAATATTCCACTGTATACGTACACCACATTTTCTTTATTGATTTGTCTGTTGATGGACATCTAGGTTGTTTCCATCTTGGCTATTTTGATAGTGCTGCAATGAACATGGGAGTGCAGCTATCTCTTTGACATGCTGATTTCATTTCCTTTGGATATATACCCAGAGGTGGGACTGCTGGATCATAAGGTATCCTATTTTTAATTTTTTAAGGAACCTCCATACTATTTTCTGTACTGTTGGCTGTACCTACCCATTTCATTTTTCACATCTACATTCTTGCATTTAAATTCCACCTTAAACATGATGTTAAGGAATAAGCCAGGAACAGAAAGTTAAACAATGTGTGATCTCACTCACGTGTGGAAACTAAAAAAAAAAAAAAGGTGATCTCATAAAAGTAAAAAGCAGAACAGAGGATGCTATAGGCCAGATAAGGTAGGAGGATGGAAGGGATAGAAAGCTAGATAGGAGGAACAAGTTGTAGTGTACCACTATAGGATGACTATAGTTAACAGTAATATGCAGTTTCAAGTAGTTAGGAGAAGGATATTGACCAACCTGGGCAACACAGTGAGAAGAAAAGAGAAGAGTATAAGAGAAGAGAAGGGAAGAGAAGAGAAGGGAAGGAAGGTGGGAGGGAGGGAGAGAGGGAGGGGGAAGGGGGGGAAGGGAGGGGAGGGAAGAAAAGAAAAAGAAAAAGAAAAAAAAATTAGCCAGGTATGGTGGCACACACCTGTGGTCCGAGAGGCTGAGGCGAGAGGATCGCTTGAGCCTGGGAGGCCAAGACTGCAGTTAGCTATGATTATGCCACTGCACTGCAGCCTGGGAGACAAAGCAAGACCAGGTCTCACAAAGAAGGATATTGAGCATTCTCAACACAAAGAAAGGATAACCGTTTGAGATGCTGGATATGCTAATTATCCTCACCTGATCGCTATACATTATATGTATTGAAACATCACTATGTCCTGTGCGAAACACAAGTGATAGAAAACAATGTTTTAAAAAGGAAAAAAAGGTAACATTACTATGTGCTGCATGAATATGTACAACTATTGTCAATTAAACATATACATAAAATAAATTCCACCTTAAGATAAATTTCTTTTTGTTGTATATTCCTTATCTTCTCCTTGTGTTTTACCTTTCAAATCAAAAAGAGCATTTTAGATCTGGAGGGACCATTTCCTCTACCTGTATATGTCACCCTGTAAATATCACATTTCTTTTTTTTTTTTGAGATGGATTCTTGCTCTTGTTGCCCAGGCTGGAGTGCGATGGTACAATCTCGGCTCACCACAACCTCTGCCTCCCGGGTTCAAGAGATCCTCCTGCCTCAGCCTCCTGAGTAACTGGGATTACAGGCATGCACCACCACGCCTGACTAATTTTGTAGTTTTAGTAGAGACAGAGTTTCTCCATGTTGGTCAGGCTGGTCTCGAACTCCTGACCTCAGGTGACCTGTCTGCCTTGGCCTCCCAAAGTGCTGGGATTACAGGTGTGAGCCACCGCGCCCAGTGATATCACATTTCTTAAGATTTGCTTTCCTAATTCTGTCTGATTCCAGGGTCAAAGTCCTTGACTATAGCACAAGCAGTTTAGCTTAGGAAGACTATGGCTTATTCATTTTCCTCTTTCTCCACTCTATTGCCTTCTTAGCTTTGGGCTCAGAAGTCAACCATTTAAATCTCAGTGCCTGCAACACGTGAATTGATATCATTGTCCCCAAACCCATTTTGCAATCTGTGATCAACTGTTAAATTAGTCATAGTGCTTATTATCAGGAAAGGGGAGTATTTCATGTCCAGACAAAAACTAATTTGTAAGTAGATCTAGAGCTGAAGCTGCAATATAACAATTCATTTATTTAACAAGTATTTATTGAGACCTTCTATGTGCAAGCATTGTTCTAAAGCTCTGAGATAAGACAGTAGCCAAAACAAATTCCTTACGGTTATGGACTTATATCCTGGTGGGAAGAGACAGATAATAAACTAGCAAATATATCAATATATAAAAAATATGTCAGCTAGTGATGACAGCTATGGATAAAAATGAAACCGCATAAGGGTGAGAGATAATGAGAAGGTATACAGGGCTGTTTCAGATGAGTACGTTTGTTTTGTTTCTTCCTTCCCTTCCTTCCCTTCCCTTTCTTCCCTTCCTTCCTTTCCTTCCTTTCCTTCCCTCCCTTCCCTCCCTTCTTTTCTTTTCTTTTCCTCTTCTCTTCTCCTTTTCTTTCTTTTTTGAGACAGAGTTTCATTCTTGTTGCCCAGGCTATAGTGCAACGGCCCGATCTTGGCTCACTGCTGCCTCCACCTCCTGGGTTCAAGCGATTCTCCTGCCTCAGCCTCCTGAGCAGCTGGGATTACAGGAACCCATCACCATGCCTGCTAATTTGTTAAATATTTTTAGTAGAGACAGGGTTTCACCATGTTGGCCAGGCTGATCTCTAACTCCTGACTTCAGGTGATCTGCCTGCCTCTGCCTCCAAAAGTGCTGGGATTACAGGTGTGAGCCACTGCACCTGGCCTTCTTTCTTTTATTTTTCATTTCTTAGTTATCAAGGGTCGTGGCATTGCAGGAAGTAAGAAGATGCTGGGCGAGGTGTTAAGAGCCCTATCATCGAAAACTGGTCAACCCACCGGTTGGTAAGAAGAATTGACAGACAAAAGTACAGGTTTGATAAAGGAAAGTTGTATTAGAAACAAAGAACACTGCAGAAGAGGCCAATGACGTGCCTCAGCAAGAAAGGACTTGGGTTTTCCTTAGAAACATTTATGGACCTTAAGGCAGAAGCTTGAGGGTAATTTGGACCATATTAGCCATGTAGGCCATGATAAATGATTACGTTTGTAGCTATTTTGGTGCCTTAATGTCAGCAAGGATTGTATAATGAGTTTCCACATGGCATTCTGGAAATGTATAGAAATTCTGGCTACTTAGAAATTGTTTTGAAAGATACCTGAAACCAGATGCAGACTTTAGATACAAGAGAAGTTTCGCGGTGGCTCAAGCCTGTAATCCCAGCACTTTGGGAGGCCAAGACGGGCAGATCACGAGGTCAGGAGATCGAGACCATCCTGGCTAACACGGTGAAACCCCGTTTCTACTAAAAAATACAAAAAACGCCGGGCACGGTGGCTCAAGCCTGTAATCCCAGCACTTTGGGAGGCCAAAGTGGACGGATCATGAAGTCAGGAGCAAGACTCCGTCTCAAAAAAAAAGAAAAAAAAAAGCCGGGGGTGGTGCGGGGTGGAAGGAATATCAAGCATGATTCTAAGTTTTCAGACTTCAGCAGGATGTGATTGAACCCGGGAATTCTTTTGTTTTATTTTGTTATTTTATTTTATTATTTATTTGAGACAGACTGTCACCCTGTCACCCAGGCTGGAAGTGCAGTGGCAGGATCTCAATTCACTGCAACCTCCTCCGCCTCCCAAGTTCAAGCGATTCTCATGCCTCAGCCTCATGAGTAGCTGGGATTACAGGCGCCCGCCACCATGCTCAGCTAATTTTTGTATTTTTTTTGTAGAGACGGAGTTTCGCCATGTTGACCAGACTGGTCTCGAACTCCTGACCTCAAATGATCCACCCAGCGCCTGGCCTTATTTTGATATTTTATTTATTTATTTACTTATTTAGTTTTAGAGATGGGGGTCTCACTATATCGGCCAGGGTGGCCTTGAACTCCTGACCTCAAGCAATTCTCCTGCCTCAGCCTCCCAAAGTACTGGGATTACAGACGTGAACCACCATGACTGGCCTTTTTCAATTTTTAATTTTTATTTCTTTTTTTGAACCCAGGTCTTCTGTACAAACTTTTTGTTACTATCGATCACACAGAGAAACAAGCAGAAATCACTCCTCCAAACCTCAATTCCATAACATCCAGTTTAGGAACTATTCCATGTGACAAGGCTTTGCCAACCTTGAACCTACTTCTACCTGTAACCAAAAAGTCACTTCTACTGGAGGAATGCCAGTTTACAAAGATAAGTGACAAAGAGTGGCTGTGTTTACAAATCTCCCCCAAGGGCTCTACACATTTCACAAATCTCCCACGGCCATTACTTACCTCGAAAACAAAGTCATATCAAAAGCAGATAATTAAGAGGTGTGAAAGAAGCAAAAGAATCTAGATCAGAAAAGCTAAAACCTTCTCATATGAAAACAACACAGAGCTATCTTGCAATTCTTACTTAAGGTAAATAGAGCTCTGGGTCTTTCAAAAGTGTACAGAAATGATCCAGACAGGAAACAAAAGTGCTCCTCTTGCTCCCAGAGCAAATCTACTGGAATTGCTTAGGGCATTCACAGAATGATATGATCTTGGTCAATAAAATGTTCAAGACGAATATTAAATTTGCACAACAAATTTACTGTTTTACTTTCTTGGAGAATTATCTGAAATGCTCATGAGTCAATTTTCCTATAACTGCCCTAATTATGGGGGTGAGGAGCATGTTACAATTTGTGTTACCCTGCTCCAAAAAAGTGGAATTCAAAAACTTTCCAATGGCCGGGTGCGATAGCTCATGCCTGTAATCCTAGCACTTTGGGAGGCCGAGGCAGATCACTTGAGGTCAGGAGTTCAAGACCAGCCTTGCCAACATGGTGAAACCCCGTCTCTACTAAAAATACCAAAAACTTATCCAGAAATCTCTTGAATCCCGGAGGTGAAGGTTGCAGTGAGCCAAGATTGCACCACTGCACTCCAACCTGAGCAACAGAGTGAGGTTGTCTAAAATAATAATAATAATAATAATAATAAACTTTCCAGTGACTGAATGTGGATAATCATCAGTAAGCTATACTAGAAATGGAAGCGTGAGGAAATGGCATCTTTTACTGGCTTCTTCTGGTGACAATAATGGCCCACATCTTCAAGTTACCAGCAAGAAATAAGGGCAGAATTTGAGATTGCAACAGGTTCACCCGTGCAAAGGTAACTTGATCTTTCACATGAGGATTAAATCCACAGCTTTGGCCTCATCACCAGGTCCTGATTAACTGAACTAACCAGTCCTTTGTAGCAGGGATTGTCAAACTATGGCTCACAGGCCAAATCCAACCTGTCTGTAAGAATGGATGTTATATTTTTTAGATGGTTAGAAAAAATCAAAAGAAGAATAATATTCTGTGACACATGAAAAGTATATGAAATGCAAATATACACTGGAACATAGCCCCACTTATCTATTTAGGCAAGATCTATGGTTGCTCTTGTACTGTAATGGCAGAGTTCAGTAATTGTGACAAAGACTCTATAGCCTGCCAGACCTGATACATTTGCTATCCAGCCCTTTTTTTTTTTTTTTTTGCAAGACCGAGTCTCGCTCTGTCACCCAGGCTGGGTGGGGTGCAGTGGCTGGATCTCAGCTCACTGCAAGCTCCGCCTCTCGGGTTCACGCCATTCTCCTGGCTCAGCCTCCCGAGTAGCTGGGACTACAGGCGCCTGCCACCTCGCCCAGCTAGTTTTTTGTACTTTTTTTTTTTTTTTTTTTTTT